>NW_009941505.1:0-4006 GCF_000696875.1 Nestor notabilis | reverse complement strand
TGCTGAAACCTGAGATTCAAAATTCAGATCTGCATCCTTAATACTGTAAAGCTTCGGCTCTGGATCAGATTGATTGAGTGCATCTTATTCTGAGACAGAGAGACTCCTGAGGTGAACAACATCTGCGATCTGTCTGTTAGTAATTGTAGTTCCTGCATGGCACTTACTTAAAATTATAGCATCAGTCAGGAGTTAGTAATAGACTCTGACTACTGTTAATGCATGTGTTGTCACCTGTTTTATTTAACTGGTAAGAAAGAAATAAGTTTTGAAATAGTCAGGCTTCAAGGTAGGTTGAAATATTTAGGGATTTGTTAAACCTGATGTTAGGGCTTTGGTCCTTCTGTTTTTTGGTGTTTCTGCTCTAGCCGTGTAGCTGGGGGAGTTCTGGGTGACACCCCTTATCCAAGAAAAGAAAATAAAAAATCATTGTAACTCATACATTTAAAATATTTTTAGGAAAGAATCTGGTGGGTCTACAATTCAAGGAAAAAAATAGCAGAAAAATCCCACTGAAACATTTATCCATAGTTACATTTCAGCCTGTCCATAATACTGGTAAAGAGATGGTTCAATTTACCTGCTATGTCCTTATTAGCAGTTTTCATATTCTGTATTAGGTGTTAGCACTAAGTGTGCAAACATTAGGATATTTGCAGAGCTAAGACTGCTTCTGCCATGTTAACACGTGACATTGTTTCTTTAACCATTGTTAAAGGAAGCCATAAAGAAAAATGCTAGATGGTTAATTATAGGCAAAAGTAATTTTGCATAAGCCGTGTTACCTGTTAAGAGTATTTCAGCCTCATGTGGTTGACAGCTTTTCTGACTTTGCAGTAACTTCAAGAGCTGTTTTGCCATGAAATAAAAGAGAAAACTGGGAATAACAGGGAACACAGTTTCATTAGGGAACATGATAGCCATTTCTGTCTTCACCTTTTTTAAGTTCTGTTTTTATGTAGTGCTACCATAGGTTAAAGAGGAAATTTGTGTGATTCAGCTCCCTTTCTTTTTGTGCTGTTCGAGCTTCAGAGCTCTAAAAGCTTGTCTTTAATGAAAATATTAAGAAAGCATGTCCAAAATGGTGTATTTATTTCAGAACAAAGTGTTTATCATGTAAGGTGCGTACTTCTTTCAGTATTACTTGACAGCCCAAGGGGCTTTCATTTGGAGAGTCATCAATGCACCCTTGAAGTCCTTTAAAATAATGTGTGTTGGTGATTAACTTAAATGACGCCGTTTGACACATTTATCGTTGCATGAAACTTGCTGCTTTTGGAGTAGCAGCACTAGCAGATCTGCTGTGGTTTATTTTTGCGATCAGGCAGGGGAACTCAGGGGCTCCTTTATTGCACCTGATTTCTTCTAGTCTGAACATCCAAGATGATACCTGTGTTCTTTTTCTCTCATGCTCTTGCTGTTTAAAGGCTTGTAATAGATTTTGTACAACTCCTCTGTAAGCAGGCCTCCTTGAAATCAAGACCAAGTAAGGGAAATCTTCAGCCAAATTCCTTTTCAATTGGAATATTTAAACAACTTGAGGAAAAAGGAATAAGACAATGGAAAGTGGAATCCAGCCTTATTTGTAACAGATGCTATTGGCACATGCTTAGTTTTATAGCCTATTTTGGCACCCTTTCACCTCTTCTGAAATAACTAGTATTAAAAGTTCATTGCCAGTCCCAGGCAAAAGCGCCTAAATAAAATGGACTGATGTCTCAATATAGCTCATTGAAAATGCATTAAGTACAAGTTAAGGATTGAGAATTGCCTTTTCCTTCATTCTTGAAATGGAATTGGGGGTGCAGGTAAGGGGGAGGACAACTCTGCTTCATACTTCTCTGCGTTGGTGACACCTGTGAAGTGAAATTACTGCAGTTCTGATGTGACTGCAGATAGCCAGGAGGCTCTGCATAGACTCAAACCTGAAGTTGAGCATACCCAGCTATTTCTAGATACAGGGTGATCTAGACACAACCACTAGATTCTTCATTTTTGGTGGCAGGGGGTTTCATGCTGCACTACTACTGCAGCAAAATTTTTTGTGGCCACAGATTCTGCTTCAATCAAGTGAAGTATGTCCCTTGCTTCTCTTGGTTCATAAGCAGATTTTTAGCACAGAATGTCAAATCAGATAATTTATAAAGTAAAATTAGCAAAATGAGGCAGTCTTGATTACTCATTTTTTCTGATAAACTTCACTCATGTAACTAGACTGTACTTCTGCTCGCAGAGGGGCTTCCCGCTCCAGCTTATCTTTCTAGATATTCAGTAGATAATTAAAATTCAAAATGTTAACAGTGCTACTTGCTTTTAGAACCTGACATAAATATAGGCAGACATAGATAATAAAATAAATTAATAGAGACTAGAGAGCTCTGAATCATTGGGGTAAAAAAATGTTGGTAGACACCTGTTGCAACCCTCTTTGGTGCAGCCTGTGCAGGGAAGGGGATCTCTCTTTAAGTCATGGTATTTCTGGTTGGCTAATGCATCTGTTACTACAGGGGATGGCATCTGACCAATCAGCTGGGGAGCCTGGGCTAAGGTTATTGTTGCCCCTCCTCACTGGCAGAGCATGAGACTGAAAAGTCCTTGGTCAGAGTAAACATTACTTAGCAACAACTAAAAGCATTGGTGTTATCAGCGTTGTTCCCAGACTAAAGTAAAAAACGCAGCACTGCAGCACCTACAGAGGAGAAAAATGACTGCTACAGCTGAACCCAGGATGACATGGCAAGCCTTCGGTGTTTCAGTGAAGTAGATACTGCTCTAACTCAGCTGATGCCCTCATGTGCAGCCCATGAGCATACTGAAAACTCAGGTTACAAATCAATTGTAGCTTCTAGTACCACTCCGTGACTTTGATCTGTGACTCCTGATATGTTTTGCAGGGATGAACACCAGAACCTGTAAAAGCCAACAAACACCACCCATCAGCTTCGGTAGTCCCAAAATCATGTCTGGCACTGAATCAGCCAGCAGAGCTGTCCCACCAGGTATGCCCCCATCACCCCAGGAGGTGCAGAGCAGGGAGGTGACTCACCCCAGCCAGCCCATGCGTCAGTGCCAGTGGCAGGGATGGAAGTGAGAGATGCAAAGATACCCTGCGCCTCTGGTCTACCTGGCAGATTTCCTGCCAGCAGTGAATTGTGCCAAGTTTTATCTGTGAGATGGGTTTAAAAGGAAAAAAAAAATGAAAGAAAGAAGCCCCAAAACAAACATAAAACCCCCCAGTTCTCATGAATGAAAAACTATCCAGGCTTCAAAAGCTCTCTCAAAACTCCTGGGAGCAGCACATCACTCAAATAACTGAAGAAATACTGTGGTTTGTCTATCTTACCTTAAGTCTGACTAGCTGTTACTGTGGATAGCAAGTGATGTTTACTTGGTTCAGCCTTTCTGGGAGTCTTTTTTATCAGGTTGACCACTTTGTGTTGAACAGCTCACAGATTCTGGTCTAAGCATGACAGCTCTGTGCTACAGAAATGAGGAACAAGCCAATAGCACACACATACCCCATACACGTCTGTATTTAAAGTAAAACCAATACAACACAAGGGCTGTGGTAATCAGACTTGTACACTATATAGTCAGCCCTGACTGACCACGTGGTGGTAAACACTCATCTGGATACAGGTGTCTGAGGCTTGCTAGGAGGTGTTATCTGTATTCATAATGTTACATTCCCTATAACAGAGTGTTTTTCCCATCAGCCGGGGCCAAGATCAGCCTGCTAGCTTTACCAATGTTGTTCATTTTTTTTGTTTCAGCTTATACAAGTATGAGTGAATCTCACTAAATGACTCCCCTTTGAAAATGGCTGAGGGCCGATCTGCCATAGAACATCCTTCCTGTGCTTTTATCATGCTGCAGATTGCAGGGAGGAGAACAAAGCCACACAAGGCTGGCGGAGCATCATCTGAAGTGACTTGCCACACCGCAAAACGTTAGGCTTTTTGGAATAATGCCCCAGGCATTTGTTTCCTTCTTGTCTTCATCTTGG
>NW_009941504.1:22853-23067 GCF_000696875.1 Nestor notabilis | reverse complement strand
ATTTAATATTGTAGTAGCCAAGACTTCTATTTCAGAGGATCCTAAAACTAAGTTATTGTTGGAATTAATCACAAAAGAAATTGTCATGCCTACAAAGGACCCAAAACCAATCAGTAGCATTTCCATCTTTCTCAGGTTTAAATCTCATAAATTTCTCAGCCATCCATGCTTGATGTCATGCAGCCTGTGAACACCACTGCAGTGCTGGCAGCGC
>NW_009941504.1:11671-22822 GCF_000696875.1 Nestor notabilis | reverse complement strand
AGTACTGCTATAGCTCCATGTTACCTGCCTACCAGGGAAACTGGATCCTGGAAAAGGGAACTGATCACTTGTTTCACGTTGTGTTTGTTCAGAAACGTGTTGTATGCTCATCAGCTTTCCTGTCAAACTTTTAGAAGCTTTTCTATAAATTAAATGGATTTAGTTTTCCTTTTGTATTTTTGATAACTTAGTTTATAAGTGGGTCAGCTGTTCCTTCGAAAAACTACACCTTCAGCCAGAGACTGTGGAGGAGGCAGGGGTTGAGTGCAGGGCTGCCATGGGAGGTCAGGACCCTTGGGAGGTGGCCGAGGGAAAGCTGTGGGGGCCAAGGCAGAGTGCTGGACCTGCAGAAGAGAAAGGGCAGCAAAAAAACTGAATCCCAAGGAAAATTGTCAAGGGAACAGTGGAAAGGAAAGTAGTAGTTCACGGTTTTCAAGCTGTAACTTGTTTGTGGCTATCTAGCAAGCTGCGAGATGCATGGCAAAAGGAGAAATTGGCTCAGCTGTTGTCTGGTTTGGTATAGTTTTCCATCAATATTTGCAGCAGTCACTACAGAAGACATCTTGAGTAGGTTGATTAGGATGTCAGATGTGTAGACTCTCCCTATGTACTAGAATTCCTTCACGAAATTTTAAGCTAGACTTTTTATCTCCTGCATTGCTGTAGGCTCACTGGACCAAAACTCCCAGGAAAAAGATGTTAGCACAGCTGTATTGGATTCCTGTTCCTGTGAATTCTCCCATCCATACAGAGAACTCCTTGTGGTGCTACTACAGATTAATTTTCTGAAGCTCCTTTAAAATCTGCTCCCAAATGAACTTCAGACTGGATAGATCAGCATTCCAGAATCTCTTATTCCTTCAGGTTTCTTTGTCAAAACCAGTAGTCCTTGCTAAAAATAAAAATCTTTGTCAATTTGGTATTATAGAATATAATGTGTGGTATACAATCTCTTGTGTAAGCCTTCCTGATAATGGAGTTGCCAAAAAAAAAAAAAAACAACTCTCCACAAACCTTAGCCCTGAAACCCACAACCTCCTGAAATATCTCTCTTAGGAAAATTCTGTCAATATAGATTTTACGCTTGTGTTGCTTTGTGTTTGCTGTGTGCTCAGTCACAAGATTGTTCAGGGATCAGCCCTAGTGAAAGTAATTTGGAGCTCCATATAGCTTTTAGATGCAGGGCATCTCCTGTTCTCTGTAGTCTTTGTTCTGTCAATTTTTTCCCTTTCTTTACTTTTCCCAGTTATTTTACCTTCCCTAGATCCCCAAGGATTACAACTTCAGATGCAGATCTTATCACTAATGCTTTAGTGTTGCAGTGCTTACAGGAGATCACTAGCCTGACAGAGTCACTGTAATGAGAGTACGAGGAGGGGTTCTTCCTGATTTCAAGAGATTTCTTGTAAGGAGTAGTGTTTCACCTAATTAAGAGAATCTGTTTAAAAGAGTAAATTTGCTTGAAAGCATCCCCCAGAGGAGTCTGCAGAGACTTATTTGTCCATTCTCTAGCTTGATCAAAGTGGCACAGGAACATTAGGCAGGTTTCTCCCTTTTATCTGGATATTCTCTGTTGGAACAACAGATCTTACTCTGTTAAAGCATGAGCAGCCTTTGCTGCAATGGTTGAACACTGTCCAAAGCTGATTTGCTAGACAACACAATGAGAACAAGGAATTATCTGCTATGAAACTGCAACAGCTGGCCTGAAAATTAAGAAATAAATGATAAATTAAATAAAATTATGTCCTAATTTTGTTATGGTAATGAGAGGATCTTACTGCAGCAAAATTTGCTAAACCCATAAAGTAACAGTGAATACCACCAAGAGTTCTGGTGTATTAGTCACCAGTACTGTTGCTAACCAGAAATGCAGACCTGTGAAAGTGGTTTTTATCTTTTCATAACATTTTACAGTTAAAAAGTGCTCTTTTTCTTAATTCCTGCCAGGTTTTCTTTAGTAGGCTTTAGTTGCTATACTTCCAGTACTATCCTCATGTAAGCTTTGCATTACTTTTCAGAGTTTTGAGTGGCAGGTTGAACAACTGAAAACAACAAATTCCAAGGCTCTTTTGCCCTCCTTCGAAATTGTGTTAAAATCCTTTGTTATTTATATTTAATCTGCTTTCTTTGGGTTGTGATTTAATGTAATGGCTCTTTGAAATCTCAAGGGTATGGGATCGTGTACTTTCACTTGGAAATTGAAAATATAATAATACTCTGAACTCCTGGATCTCACCTGATTCCTCAGGTGAAGGGGTGACTTTCTTTTTGCATGGTTGCAGAGAGCAGCCATCATATGCAGGAGCTGTATGCGTAAGACTGTAGTTCAATGCAACTTGAAAATTAGACTTTAAAAATTGGCATCAGCTATATGTCTAAATGTAGCTGTCCTTTACCATTGTGGTCCATCTAGTTTTCTGCTGTTCCCCCTTTGCAGTGTTTAAATACATCTTCATTGCTTTAATGCAATACTGCTAACAGTTCAAGCAGTGTTACACAGTTTTGGTTAGCTTGAGATATGCCTTCTTCTGCTGGATTGCTCATTTTTGTGTTTTCCTCTGTTCTAAACAAATGGCTTTGCAGCTTGATGATGCAGCAAGTTTGAGAAGTAACATTTCAAACTGTTAAAATATCCCATCTGACCTATGGAGATTGTGGTTCCTGAAGTACAACAAACACTTCACTGAGTTTCTGAAAAGTTTTCTTGGGATTAATCCTGTGGTTTAGTTTGTTGGTTTTTGGTGTTTTGTTTTGTTTCTTTAAAGTGGGCTTATTTCTAAGCTTTTTTTTAAGGTACACTTAGCATATACATGGTATACTACGAAGTATATACAATTTGTGAAGAGAACTTCCTACAAAACTTTGATGTTAAAAAAGAAAAAAGAAGAATTTAAATATCATGTCTTAGTTGAAGTATCTTGAGTTACTCCTGATCTTGAGTACTGTATGTACAGGATTATGGGAAATTTTTCAACACAGATTTTCACTTTATGAATATAGTTTTCAAGTTTAAAACTTGTACTTATTCTGTCACTCAGTCACTTGGGAACATAAGCTATGTTTTTTTGTGCTTACCACATGGTAGGTACAAATCAAGATTCAGATCCTCTGAATTGTACCTTTGTGCATACAAAATACTGCCACAAAAATACTTGGACCTTTTCCCAAAACTACTCCAAAAGACAAATCAGAACGAGAGTATATTTCTTCTGCATATTGAACCTAGGAATTGAAATGTGGAATATCATGAGTGATTAATATGGGAGAAGTGATCCAGCCTTTGGGAGTGGTGAATGCTCTTTCCTGACTTTTACGGTTATGAATGTGGGTTAAAGAAAATGCTGCTAAGAAAACAAAACCGTTTGTTCTGCTCTTTTCATAGTACACCCATCTGCTTGAAGCAAGTCAAGAAATTGGGCAGAACTGCATTTCCCTACCTTATGTAATAAAGAGAGGACATAGGCTTTGGGACTCTATGTGTTATGGCTAATGCCCTTCCTGTAGGAGCCCTGGTTTTCTGAAGCAGAAAAGCAGATTTTCACTGTTTTTAGTGTGCCTGCGGGAGGTAGGTGCTCACTTTCCTGTGCCTTTCACTTGCTTGGTTTGGTGACTGAAAAGCTACCTGACAAGCAGATTGATTTAGCACAGCTAATTAAAATCCCACTGGGGATGCCAGTATAAGTCTACACAAGATACAGAGAATACTTTCTGCAATGCTGAGAAAAGGTGTAACAAACTTCAGCCACTTAAGTTCCAATAAAGTAGCAAAGTATGGCCGTAGTGCAGTTCTGTTTGGGTTGCACATATCCTAAAATAGTCTCTTATTATCGCAATGCTTTCTGTGTCATCACTTCTGTATAAATAATACAATTTTTCATCCACACCTAGGGAAATAAGTGTTTTGCTTGTGCACTGCCAACTTTGTGTCCTCCAGTACCTCCTCATTTCACGCTACCACACACAGAAAGTAAATTACAGCAAGGAAGGGGCAGCCTGGTATTTGGTGGTGGGCTTTTGTGTATGTGTAGACAGCTGCTGTTTATTCCTATCATGCATATTGCAATGTTCTCAATTTTCCTCCCACACAAAGTTGTATTCTTGTATTCTGTTGAAAGGGCACTTAAAAAGCAGTATGTCAGTTCACCCATGATTATAGTTGACGTAAGAAAGACTGTACATTTTCCAGACCTGCAGCACTGCATCAAATACATTTTTAAGTTAGGTTAGTAAGTATTAAGGCCAGAAGAGTGCAGAAAATCTATTATGACCTTTTAAATTACTTAGTCTGTAAGTTACCACTGTGTTCGAGCTGAGCTGGACATTTGTATGTGAGTTTGCATCTCAACCTAAAAAGAAAAGAAAAAAATCATGTCTTGAAGTCTTCTGATCGTTGCTCTTGGTAGTTTGCTGCACTGGTTGTTTGCCCTTACTGTTACAATCTGTGCCTTAATCCAGTTTTATTTCTGTTTGGATTCAATATCCTGTTTGCTTCCTCTTACCTCATTAGAAAGCTTTCCTACTGCACATAATTTTATCCCTGAAAAAGGAGCCTCTCTGCAGCACATCTGTCTGCAGAGTGATTCATGAAAGTCCAGGAAACAGTATTGACATGTCAGTGGGATGTTCCTCCTGATCTGATTAGCCTGTCTTCTGTCCCTCCCTGCTCCTTTTCTGTGTGTAATTAGCTCAGGTGGTGCTCTGTGCTGGCACGGCTGTGTGGTTTCTGCAGGAGTTGAGCTCAGCCAAGCTGGGTTAGCAGTGCTGTATTGCACGGTGATGACACCGAAGCACACCCAGTCACTCCTTACTGTTTAAATAGTGAAATAGGCTGAACTTGCTACGTGTAAATGTAGGCTGTTTTTCCAGCATTCAAATAGTAGTCTACCATAATGGGGAGATTAGCACGGATCAGTAGTCTTAGTATATAAATTTATCACTGAACTGCAAAAGTTTGGGCAGTAGATGAATATTATTAGTCTATTTTTTTCTGCATGGCACAAGTGACTTTTTATTCTATAAATGGTTTAAGGAATAATTTTATCTAGTTAAACCTTGACAACTTTGTTGTAGTCTTCCTTACTTTTTCCGTTTACTGTCTTTCTAAAGTTTTCTTAACATGTGGTGTTTTCTCAGAGTACAGTTTTTTTTGTTTTCCAAACCTTTTATCATCTTAGATGCTTTTCTCTGAACTCCCTCTGATCTGTCCATCTTCTAAGCTTTCTGCTCCAAAACAGAGGCGCTCTGGCTGAGATCTAATGAGACTTGGATAATCATGCTTATTTTACATAGTTAGTGCTGTGACCTAAATAGCATTCACTTTTTATGTGACAGAGTTTTATTGTTAAGTTGTATTCGGTGTATTATCCAGTCTGACATACAGTTCTGTCTCTGTGATACTCCTGTATAGAGTCTATTCATGGGGAAAATCCTAACGGCCTTGTTCAATTTAAACTTGTCGCATCTTCAAGCAAAGTCAGTTGATCTCAGTGGGAGTTTCCAGATTAACACTGAACAAAGACCTCAGGATTTGGTTCCCTGTTGGTATATTTGTTTGTTCTTTTCAGCTGAAACTATTTGTCATTTGTTTCTATTGAATCATACTACAAATTGATTTAATTATTTGAGTCCCTCAAGGTCTTTGACATCTTGCATACTGTTTAGGTGAGATGTAATGGCTTGTAATTCTCTTTTCATTCTGTTTCCTTATCCTTAACAATGAGCAATAATAAGTTTGCTGTATTTGTATGATTAATGCAAATTTTAATATTTTGAAGATTCAACTTAGTAGCCAAGCTTAGTTTTTTCTTCATTAAAACTGGCTGCAAAACATAGCTTTTTTTCCACAGGCAACAAAGGAAAAATTCCTGTATCACACAAATGTATTCCTGGGTAGAAGAAGAAAAATCCCCAAAACCCTAAACCAATTTGTGCTCTTAAAGACTCTTTATATTTGCATGTTTAGAAACAAAGGTAGTAAGTGAAAATGGTCAGAGTTGAAAAACAATTCCTTTGTGCTTCTGTTTTAGAATAAGATCTCATACACTATTATGGTTATAGATAACCCTTTTTCCCTCCATGTTTACATGAAACCTATGAATACTTGAAGCAACTGTATTTCATAGCATACATATGTGGTTGGTGAATCATGTTTTGTGCTGATGATATTTAAATAATTGCAAAATACTGGTATCTTGCAATACCAGTATCTTAAAGACACTGAATCTGTGTCTTTAAGAAGTAAAATGAAGTTGATTGCAATGTAACTTTTCTTTTTTCCTTTTTTCATAAATTGGTGGTGGGGCAGGGTGAAGGCATCTCTTGCAAATTTGTAGGTACAATTAGTAGGTACACTCAGCAGCTTTCTCTCTTTCCAATACAGATAATCATCTGTTCATATAGGCTGTGGGAGGAATAACAGGGGGCAGGGGAAGGAAATGTGTAACTGTACATTCTATATTGAAATACTCACTTTGGGCTGCATATACTCATAAAAACAGTGACCTAAAAAGTGATTTATTACCTCCCTAAAAAAAATTTGATTACTTATATGATGTGTATCCCATGTCAGTGAGTTCGAGAGCTACAGTATGTGTTTGCATGCTTAGATATCCCCCCTAAAGCTAGGTGCAGAATTTATGGATGCAAGAAGAGGGGGATGATGCAGGAACAGCCCAAGCTAAGTAGTGGCACCCTGGAAATGCATCTTTGAATAGCAACATCCTTATTTATCCATTGAGTTTTCACTGGCTTTCTTCTGTGTTCTAATGTAATTGAATTGCAAAAAATCATAAAATATATATGCATTCAGGATACCAAAAATTATTTAAACAACAAACAAACATTTAAAAGCTATAGGTAGTTAAGCTCAATTAGTACTGCTTTCTTTAACTCCCAAGTGTATGTATATAATAATGAAGATCTGGGAAAGACTGAGATAATTGATCAAAGCAAGCTACATTGAGCTGTAGGATTAAAGACATACAGGTGTGGGAGACTGACCTACTTGAATGAGAGCTGTGTGGGTCTAGTGCTGTGACTATATCTGAGTAGCTCCCATTATAACAGTTCCTGCAGTGGAGTATCAGTACGTGGAAGCATCAAGAAATGTCTGCTGTGGATGCACATGAATATGAAAGAAAAATGCTGGCAATTTGAAGCTAATTCTGAAGTGTTCTTTATTACTGTCCCTTCCTTCACTGTCCCTTTTTATCCCTTCCTACAATTTGTAATTAAAAGGGAAAAAAGGGGGGGGGATGGGGAAGAAGGGAAAAAAAAGAAAAGAAAATTTTTCAAAGACCTTTGGCTCTAATTAGATTTTCATTAAGGTTTTATAAAATCTATTACACAAAGCCTCATAAGAAATGAGAACACAGTTCATGGAGATGATTAACAAATTGGCTTAATGAACTTATCTTGAACCTCCCAGACCCACTGTGGAGTTCTGTCTACCCTGAAGTGTTAGAAAGAAACACATCTTGTATGACAGTTCAGAACAGTACAAGGAGAAAAAACGAGATCAGATGGTCTCAGCCTTGTTCGTACTTTTTTGAGAGTGCAGATCAACAAGCCATACTGAACTGTCACTAATTTGACAGCTGTAGCAGTGAAAAGCCCCATAAAGCCAGAATAAGACACTGGGATTTGTGCCAGCTGAAGGCAGTTTTACCTTGAAAAGACTGAGTCTGGGCTGTGTGATTGAACAAGGAGCCTAACAGGGCTAAGCTCTTATCTTTCATTTGCATAGGTACTAAAGAGAAAGCAACTGCTTGGTCCTGTTTTGCTATTTGTTTGCACTAGTTTAAATACCAGTATTGTAATAGACTGGTCTACACAAGGTCTGCCAGCAGACAACCATGTCAAGTATAGAGCTTCCATAGCATCAGGTACTTGCAGAAATCACAAAAATCATGTTGGAGAGGGGAATTAAGAAGTTGCTATACCTTTCACATCTGTAGGATGGTCGGATTACAATATTTAAAACTTAAAAACTACTGTATACTTTGTGCAGTGGTATATATATATACACACATGTGGCATCTCAAAACATTTTACAAATAATTAACCATTCTTGATGTTTGTCCTGGGTTCAGCTACAGCAGTCATTTTTTCTCCTTCTTAGTAGCTGGTGCAGTGCTGTGTTTTTGACTTTCAGCCTGGGAACAATGCTGATAACACCGATGTTTTTAGTTGTTGGTAAGTAATGTTTACTCTGACCAAGGAGTGGTCATGCTCTCTCAGTGGTCGTGCTTTCTCAGTGTCATGCTTTGCCAGGAAGGAGGGGAAACCGGTAGGAAACAGAGACAGGACACCTGACCCAAACTAGTCAAAGGGTTATTCCATACCACAGCACGTCATGCCCGTAATATAAACTGGGGGGAGTTACCCGGAAGGCCCAGACCGCTGCTCGGGTCGGGCTGGGTATCGTTTGGCAGGTG
Organism: Nestor notabilis; assembly: GCF_000696875.1. NCBI lineage: Eukaryota > Metazoa > Chordata > Aves > Psittaciformes > Psittacidae > Nestor > Nestor notabilis. The sequence goes on along the minus strand of NW_009941504.1, from coordinate 14,384 downwards.
GTGAGCAATTGTATCCTCTCCCCTGGTTATTGCCCTTATCATTACTGGTGGTAGCAGTAGTGGTTTGTATTATACCTTAGTTACTGGAGTGCTCTTATCTCAACCCGTGGGAGTTACATTCCTCTGATTCTCCTCTGCATCCCTCTGGGAGGGGGGATGGAAGAAGAGTGGGGAGTGAGTGAGCGGCTGTGTGGTTCTGAGTTACCGGCTGGGCTGTAACATTAACCATGACAATGTTAAGTAGATATAGGTGGGAAAGACTGCCTAAACTTAGTTTTTGTTCAAGATGTGTTTTGATTCTGAGTGTTCTGGGATGTTTAAGTTTGAATTTAACCCTGTGAAGTCTAAAAGCACAGGTGATAGCAAACTTCCAGTCAAGAATGTGGACCTGGGTCATCATGACAAACCCCTGTCTTCAAGAAATAGTTTTGAAATATGATAATTCCAGACAGGACTACCAGATCTTTATGAGCTTGTGGTGTAGTAAATGGTTAGAGTACAGCTATACTTTTTTGGTGTTCTGACCTTACATATCATTTAAAGTCAAGGTTGTAGTTGTGTCTTTCTATTTTATTTTTGCCCTTTGTAAAACAGTTTGCCCTGTTCATTAAAGTGACCCTGCAAGAGAACTGGTCTCCTTTCCTTTTTATCTGAATGGTGGAGGTTACTTCAACATCCTGCCAGAAAGTCTCCTGTCCTTTCGCAAAGGGATATGGTCTGTCGCATGTAAGTGTGCTTTGCCTAGGTGTACAGTAGGTCAGTGTAGGGCCTTCCAGTGTCATGGGTTAAGACACATTAAGCTCCCCTGGCTCAGAAGCAAGGAGGGCTAATAGGGGTGCAGTTTAAAGCCACTGGGACAAATAACTCCTGATGGAAGTCCTGGCTTCAGCAGCCTGTTCTCCCTTCCGCTTTCTCATGCTTCTTTCTGCTCCTGTTGGTAATGGAATTTGTACATTGTACACTATGCCAAATCAGGGAGGTGAATAATTGATAACATTTTGCTGGTGAGTTTTTTTTCTACCGAATTATTTCCCTAACCTGGATCTCTGTGTGGCTGTGCTGTTTACACCAGCAGGGAAAACAGGAGTGTGTGGCTGAGGAGGGATTGAGCCCTGGAAGCGATCTGGTAGCGCTGCTAGTGAAAGTTCAATTTCATTCGGCTATTTTCAGCCTGAGAATTAAAATTCAGCTTATTTTCCATTACTGGGAAGGGGTAAACACCATAAACCCATTTCTTGGCTCTGTTTAACTCCTAATTCAGCTTGCTGTATGGGATGTTCACTGTGTCCTTTTCCCATCCATCTGTGCAAGAGCATGAGTAGCAGCTCCCTTGCCATTCCCCAAACTGTCATCTGTGAAAGGGAATTCAGCAGAGTAAAGCAGCTCCCCATGTAACTGTATGTCCCCACAGGAGTTCGCAAAACAGGAGTCACTGTTTGTCCTTATTATTGTTGTCTCTTGCCAAGCTCAAAGCATCTCCTTTTCAGTCGTTGAAGAAGGTTTTGAATAAGAAGCAGTAGTTCTGGAAACCAAACTTTGGAAATAGGATAGCAGCTAGATAGGCTGTCTGCCCTTTTAATTGCCAGTCTCCGAGCTGGTGTGTTGGATCAATGTCTGTCACTTGTCAACACGATATGTTCCAGCTTCTTTTGGGTGTTTTGCTCCAGTGTACTCATCTCAAAATTAATCTGATACTTGGAGCAATGTGATCTGTTCACTTTTCCCAGCATTTATCTGCAGAATACAGTAGCATTTAAACAACATAGAGAGTCTTGTCTCTAATCGGTGTTGTAGAAGATAGCTTGAATATGGGTATTTTGCAAACTCTAAGTATGTATTATGAAGATAAAAGCAAGGTTGAAAAACTGCCTTGCAGCCTTACAGGTTTGTAAAAGTTAGATCTCAGCTGCTGAAAAGTTGAAAAATCTTAGGTTGTCCTTGTAAACTTTTGTTGCTTCCTCATGCACATATGTTGTGATAGCTATTTTGGAATTATTTTAATTGCAGAATAACAATTTTAGATTCAAATTTTGCACTTCAGAAAGGTTAAAAAATTGCACCTGAGGGTATGTAACTGGGTCACATTGGGACTTCCTTAAATGAGGCTCTGCTGGAAGCAAATATGCCTTCATGTTAAATAATTTGTTAGCCAAATAACACTGGGACTGTCCTTCTAGTGTTGTTCGTGTTTTGTCTTGCAGTAAACTTAAATGTATATGAAGAAATGTCCCTTAAGGTTGTGTTCATATTAAAGTTTTCTGAAGTTCATTATTTATTTATTCAGGGGAAGGATGAGGCTTAATTACTGGAATAATGCAGAGCTGCAGTTATGTATTGTTCTCAGGGTTACTTTTCTGCTGCAGGAAGGGCCAGAACACTAGTATTGGGCACACAGATGATTCAGCTCACAGCAGAGCCATGTAGGTGTTAAAGTTATGATACAAAAGAAAGCTTGTTCCTGCCTGGAATTACACATCTTATTTCTGAGGATTGATCAAAAAAATTGCTAAAATGCATAATACTCTGTTCATCTGCCTGAAAAATGTAAATATTTGATCCAATTGTGGTGAACATTGGGGAATGTGGCAATTTTGAACGTAGGCTGTTATCTTCCTCACTCTGTATATGGAAAGACTGCTACTACAACTGGAATAAACAGACTATGGCCTCTTTTTTTCTACTGCAATCAACCTCAAAGACCTTAATGAATTCA
>NW_009941504.1:2614-11640 GCF_000696875.1 Nestor notabilis | reverse complement strand
CAGGACAAGGATTTAGCCAGTATTTTCTCATCCACAGACAAAGATCCACCAGGATTGATAAAATCCAAATGATATATTTGCTGATGAGATTTTAGTTTTGATAGCAGGACAAAAAAAAAAATAAATCATTTAATACTTGCAGCTTTTTGACATCACATCCCTTGATACTGAGTATTTATACTTTCAGATTATAATTCCAAACATCAGGGAGCAGATGTTTCTTTGGGGGTGGGAGTGAGAAATAACAGCAGATGCAGTCAGGTATATAAATGAACACAAAAATATTTCAGGCTTGGGGTTTTTTTGGGGACAGGGGCAGGGCAACGACCTTTGAGATGGTGTCTCTTTGTGTTTTACCTAATCACAGTGGAAAAGACGTCTGTATTTTTAATTTTATTGTATGTTTTGATCTTTTGTCACCACATTATTCTTTAGCAATAAACAGGTCTTTGAAACTGTTCTCAAAGGAAATATACATGAAATTATACACCAAACGCCTGTTTGGTGTTGTTTACTTGAAAGGATTTACTAATTAAAACCAAAGCAAATTAGGGCAACTCATATTATTGACTATTATGATTTTTAAGCAGGCTAGTTGAATGTTATATCATAGATCCAGTTTTACACAACTCTATCTCATTATTTTATACATGACATCAAATAATTCATGTATTTTCTTCCTTTTCCCCAACATCTTCAACATCTGTGATCTTCATTATTTTGGGGGATGTTTCCAGCTTAATTTACTAAATCTCTCTCAGTGTGTTTGTTTCTTACCTCATTAATAGATAGTCGTAAAATTCATGTTACTGAATGGTTGATGATGATGTAAGTCACTCCACTGCAAGAAAGAAATACTGTATGTCATTTTAACACAGTTGCACAAGCTACACAGTAAATGCTTTTCTCTTAATTCTACTCATAACTTCACTTTCACATGGGCAGCAATTGTGGATGTACTGGCGCTGGAAACCTTTCCATTTCCAACATGCAGCCTAAGCTCTGAGCAGCTTAAAATGCTACCAGTCGTCTTGAGTGCTATGAAACACAGTGCTCCCATTGTACCTGCTACCGGCCTAAGGCAATGGTAGCCACAAGGGAAATTCTTACTTGTTCAGGTTTTTTAAAATCTGTTTAATTTGATTTTTTTTTCATCTTAATGGCATAAACTATTAACATCTCTTCGGTTTTATAAATAAGCAAGATAGTGCTTTTTCTTGGTTTTCTTAAAAAGATTGATTAGTGTCTGACATTTTGGCTATGGTGTCATGAGGTTCTTAACTCGCAAAGCAGCAAGCACATACATCCATTTGCCTATTCTCCTCTCCCTCAGTTTTGTATTCTTAGCTTATGAAAACTACTTGGATGAATAAATCTACAGTTTCTAGGACTCTTTGTAGAGCCAGTACTGGTCCAGCATACTTCTTTGGCAGCTCTTGTTGGTAAGACTTGTATGCCTTACATGCTAAAAAAAAAGGGGGGAGGGAGGTCATTTGACTTGGGGTTCATAAATGTAGATGTGAAAACTCATCAACTTCAGTGTTGCAACATCAGGCATCAGAGTTTATATCCATGAAATTTCTGATATTTAGGTACTTCCTTTCAATAAAGGCTTGTATCTATTGAAGTGTTTGTATCTAAAACTCCGTTCTGGATTGTCATATTCTCAATAGAAAAAACAAAAGGAGGACAGCGCTTGTACCTGCCTCAGGGAATTAACATGTCCCCCCCCCGCCTCTGCTCTGTGTAAGTACAAATTGCAGATGGGGCTGAGACTGCTGCTCTGTCTCTGAAACGTCTAAACTAGATTCTTTGTTGTTTTCATGAAGTGATTTTATGCAGCTGTCAGATTGTACTTCAAAGGATTTTTCTAAATTTAATTCTGAAAGAACTGAACTGCCCCAATATGCTGCTTCTCTGGCTATAGGAAGAACTATGAGGTTTTGTCCAAAGACCTTATAGTGTGTATCTGGCACCATCATGTCCTCCTGGACCCTGAGATGGGCAGAGAGGGGCTGCTGCTGGCCAGGGTTGCTAATGGTGTGTGCTGGTAAGGAAGGCATAAGCAAAACAGGAGAAAAATCTCTTCAGCCTCTTAATTTAGAAACAGTATTTTACATGCAGATTTTAAAATGGCATTTTCTTTGGAACTGTACTAACAAAAAAAATGGTGGTTTTTTTCTAAAAGCAATTCAAATTATTTCATTTCAAAGTTGCAGAGTAAGAGCATATTTCTTACTGATTTAATATACTTCACCCTCACCATGAAAGTACATCGTATTTGAAGGTAAAATGAATAATTTGTAGCTCTAAACAGAGGCAGAGTTTAGTGTTTAAACCTTCCTTGTGTTTTTTGAATCCTTTCTTTTCAGGAAAGCTTATTCAATACATGAGGAAAGGATGAGAGGAGCTCTGAAAACAGCTTTTCTAATTAGGTTGCTAATTCTGAAATCCTATTTCAACAAAGATGTGTTAGACAATTACCAAGAGTGGACCAAGGAATACAAGTGCCTAAACTGGTCATGTGTTAAGTCACCTACACCAGATATTTCCCTCTGCCTGACCCTGACACCATGCCACTCCCCAACCTCTGGTGATTCTTCTCAGCCTTTTTTAAATTTCAAATTCAGCATCACCAGAAAATGCCAGCCACACAGCTAGAGCACTTCAGGCAGTGGTGAAATAACATCATATTTTAGAGAGAATGATCTGAATAAAGGTTAAGTCTTACAACATAATGGAACTAATGCCTTCAAGTTTCTTTATGAATAAATGGTAATAAAACTGATTTCTGGTTATTTAAAATGAGGATAGGTTAAAATGTGAAACAGACTCTGCTTACTAATGTTTATTGCCTTGTCAGCATGGCTGGGAGCATGTGTGCATGTATGGAGGGTCCATTGTTCCATCTAGTTAAGAGACTAAGGTCCTTGCTATAGAAAGCAGCATCTGTCCTGTAAGCTTAGTAAAAGTGTTTTGTTTCTGTGAAAGCTGAATTCAGTTAATTCAGGTACTCCGTAGAGCAATGAATTAACAGAGTGGCATGGGATGTCCTTACTGTGTGTCCCCATCTAGGACAGGCTGAGAGTCAAGATCAGGTACGCAGGAGAAGCACATATGCAGCAGAATTCTGTGAGTGCACATCCCTTTTGGCAATTGCACATGATGCAATTTATTATTCCTTTTCATGTCCATCATATTTCAAGTTCATTCCGGAGAATAAAATGGCAGTTGACAAGGATCCACTCTTGTCGTGGTTCAAGCTCAGCCGGCAACTTGGAACCACGCAGCAGCTCGCTCACTCCCCCCCACTCTTCCTTCCTCCCCCCATTCCCAGAGGGATGGAGAGGAGAATCAGAGGAATGTAACTCCCACGGGTTGAGGTAACAGCACTCCAGTAACTAAGGTATAATACAAACCACTACTGCTACCAATAATAATGATAAGAGGAATAACAAGGGGAGAGGATACAACTGCTCACCACCCGCCGACCGACCCCCCCCCCGCCGACCGATCCCCAGCCCGACCCGAGCAGCGATCTGGGTCTTCCAGGTAACTCCCCCCAGTTTCTATACTGGGCATGACGTGCTGTGGTATGGAATACCCCTTTGGCCAGTTTGGGTCAGGTGTCCTGTCTCTGTTTCCTCCCGGCTTCCCCTCCTCCCTGGCAAAGGGAGTCTCCATGACACTGAGAAAGCATGACCACTGAGAGAGCATGACCACTCCTTGGTCAGAGTAAACATTACTTACCAACAACTAAAAACATTGGTGTTATCAGCATTGTTCCCAGGCTGAAAGTCAAAAACACAGCACTGCACCAGCTACTAAGAAGGAGAAAAAAATGACTGCTGTAGCTGAACCCAGGACAACTCTTGAGAAATTTGAGGAGCAATCTGTAAAAGCTCTGAAGAGGCAAGAATTAGTTCTGAAGTGAGAGGTGCCCCTGTGACTCCTTCAAGTGAGGTACTGTTGCACTCAACTCACTGAAGGTTAGGCTGCATTTAATACTGGTAGAAAAAGTCTCACATTTAGATCTCTCTCTGCTCAAAGTAGAACTGTGCTTGACTGACCTTCTGTGTATGGCAAATGATAGGTGCAGCTCCAGAGCACTAGCAGCGTGGGGTGAAGGAGTTGTCCTTGCCTGCGGCTGAGGTTATGCTTGTCACACAGCTGCATGTTCCTGGAAAGGAGGTTCAGTCTGTGGCTTAGCAGTGAAGGGATTTGTGCTCTGGCCTTTCTGACTGCAGCCGAGTGTGTGGGAGCAGAAGCCTGGCTCGTTTGTTTGTCTTACAAATCCTGCTGTATTGAGATGTGGAAGGCTTCAGGGTCCTGGTGCCTGACAGGACTGGCAGTTCAAGTACTCTTTCATTTTAATATTCCGAGCAGTGCATTCTGTTGTTTGGGGTGAGGAAGGATATGATTGAATTTTGTTTGGGTTTTGTTGTTTGGTTTTTGTGTTTTTTTTTTTTTTTTTTGTTTTTTTTTCTTTGAAGGTAATTTCATAGACTGACTTCAGACATGTACAAACTGAAATTTGAGAGATGTGGAAGCTATATTTCAATTTAGCAAAGGCAGAAATGTTTGTGCTAGAGATCTGAAAATCTCTTGAGTTAGTTTTGCTATTTCCATTATTCTCAAAACCACATCATCCCCTCATGCATTTCTGTGATTTGAGAACTTCCTGTCATTTGTGAAAATGCAGTGTTATGTGTCTGGTTCTTGTCACTTACGGTGTTTGCTAGTAGCTGGTGAGGAATGTGACTACCTGTAGTAATCTCCAGGGAGTCTGATCTAAAAATAATCCTCAGCAGCCTAAGGAACATCTGGATACAATTACTGCTGTTTTCCTGGATGATAATGAAATTAAGTTTCTCATAAGCTTCTGGGACTTTGAACAATTCTAAGGTTATAAATGTATCTACTGTATGTTTTGGAGTACCATGGGGTACCACGCTTTCAGGGTTCAGTCACAGGACTTGTACACCCAGGAGAAGCCTTTGGCTGGAGTTTTCCTGCTTATTTCACATGGGTTGAGTTAAAGTCACTGATTTCAGTTTTGTTCCTGACTGTTTCCTTGAAGAAATAAACTAAAATTTTAGAATAAGATATTTCTGAGGAAAAATAAATTTGTCTCCATAGATAAACAGCTATATTTTGATATATGCAGATACATCTGTGGTAGTGATTTTTCTGTTGTTGTTCTGTGTGCATTCTGGGTTTTTTTTTGTAAGAATTTCGTTCTCTGGAAGCCTGGCAGGGAATGCTTCAAAGTCTGAGATGCTGCCTTGCAATATCCCTTGACTATCTCTGAAAAAGCTCCTGGTATTCACTCTGTCTCTCCGGTGTCTGTTTAATCTCAGCTTGATTTGACTTCCCAGTCTTGATGAAGCACTAACGTTAGTTCGGAGCCAGAGAGCAGCAGCTCTAGTTCTAGTATATTAGTCTTTCCTTGTAATTGCTCACTTGTATTTGGGACACCTTTGAGATAGAGCTGTTGTGATGTCTTTATGCTTGTTTTTAAAATTAAGCTAATTATTTGTTTAAGAAACTCAATTCAGTACAGCTGTTTACATGGGATTTGCTTACTATGTCTCAAATGGCATTTGTGCAGTTGCTACGTACTGTTTTCATCGTCGCGATGTGCAGACTTTCCCCCATCAGTAAGAAATGTAAAAGACATGATGAAGGTACGTCCTCTCTAGTCCTTGTTCTTCATTTCCATGATTAGTAGTGATTGCCTACTAATTTCACTTGAGACTTCTTGTCAAAGAAATTTCAATGTTTATTAATCTGTTAAATAACTAGATGTTGCTCATGGCATTAAAAAAACCAAACTAATTGAGATTTGTGTACTTGCATTTGCTAAAACCTGACATTTTTCTAATGGTGAATCAAGCCTCAGCAGTGTAATGACCATAAGCCAACTAGCCATGGCGTTGGTTTCTAAGATGATGGTAACGATTGTGCCAACTTAATAACAAACAAAAAATCAAGTTTTAACACATCCTTCAGTTGTCTCTTTCTCTAAACCAGAAAACTAATTATAAGAATATTCTCATGTTTTAATTGTGACTGTGGGTGACTGATGGAAAACATGTAATTAACTGATGCAAAAGTTGACATAAGACAGTTGACATCAATTTTTTATACATCATTATATGAAGACATGTAGTGAAGCAATTAGTCTTTCATTAGTTCTAGGTTATTTCAAAAGCTTTGAAATACTTGTGTGTTTAATTTTTAATCAACAAGGAAATGTATCTTCTAATGGTGTTAACTTCAGGGACTTAAATTAAATGTACTCCAATGAGACTCATTCCAATGAGGTAAGCGGCCTCCATAGCTGCTGGGCCACAGAAGTTTTTAGGAGCTTTTGGGGCTCAGCAATGGTGCAGATTCTTCGAGATTTTCCTCCTCTTTTCCACCTCTCTGTGACTGCACAGTGCCATCTCAGAAATGCTGTGTTACTGCACGCATTGGTGACGAGCTGCTATTTGCATCCATCCTTACTGCTGTTACACGGCTGCCTTCTCTAACACTTTCAGGTTTTTAGTCACTGAAGCCAAAAGTTGCAAGCAAGGCTTATATGTTAATATGTGTTTGACTTCCCCTGCTTTGCCATTCATTGTTAAAAATAGTAGTGAATTATAGCCTGGGTATGGATAGGCAGCTGTTTAACTATGGGGCAGGAGGTTTTGTTCAGATTTCCTTTGCGCACTTTTTTCCAGTTTGTTTTCCTGTTCGCTAAGCTGACCCTTGTAATAAACCCATTATAAAGTCTTCCCATTTTTTTTAAGATTCTAATTTATTTATTTATTTATTTAAGAATTCCCAAAAATATTATCTTGTTCAGCTTTCACTGACTGTTTGTCACCTCCTTTCTTCTTAAGATCCTTATAAAATCTCAACCTGGCTAGGCTGGCAGTAGTAAAGCAGACTAGATGTGCATTCCAGTGTATCTTGTAGAAGACCTGGTTTTGTGCAGAGTCTTTATAAAAAACCCCTTTGTAACCTATTTGTATGTTGTGAAATTATGGATAGTACATAAAAGATCAGAACTGTGCAAAACTCTGAGTTGTCAAGCACAATGATGCAGTAAAATGAAACTGTTGTATAAAAGCTGGAGAACCTGGGGAAGACCGCTTTACAAATGCAGATACCTGTATTTTGGCAGAGTGAGATTTTACTATGTGTTCCTACATTTTAACAGATTTCTAATTAAGTAATGAAAACATGTCCCAGACAGAGGCCAGTTCTGTTGGTCTGAACATGCCTGAAGTTCGCACATGGACACTGAATGGCTTTTTTGTGTATTACAAAAATAGTTTTCAATGCACTACAAGTATTAAAGCTGCATTAGGTCATCAGCTGTCATAAATTTAAGTTGTCTGACTTTAGTAGGAAAGATTACAGAACACCTGGACCTTTGAAACAGACTTAATACCTTTCTGTTTGTTTATTTGAGTAATGATAATCACTTTGTAATAACTTTTTACTTTCTTTTTATGTTATGCTGAAATTCAGCTTTTGTTTTTACCTAATGCTGCCAGGAGTACGAAATTTGTTGCATGATGTTTCAAGGTAAACTTTTCTACCAATTTTCCTCAAATGCTGAAATGAGCAGTGCCACATTATATTATTTCATCTTGGTGGCAATTGGCCATTGGTGTCACTAAGATCGCTGTGCAATAAAGGATCTATAATGCAGCATTCAGGTATTCAGAGGCAGACTCTGAGAAGCTGCTTTTGCTAAGGATGTTTGTTCAACTTTTGTTAGACAGAAATAAAACTTTGATGTGGGAGTAGTTGTACTCAACACATGTGAACACCATCAGCTAATTATTTTTCCTGACACACTTGCACCTTTAGGACACCCATCCAGCTACACTCAGTTGTTGGAAGGGGAATAAGGAGAAAAAGGAATTGTGTCAGTCGTGTTAAGCTGCATGAGACTTTCATCCTATACATAATCTTCTGCTCTGAAACAGATGGCACATTTTGAGATACACGGGGACGGGTAGAGGTGGAGGAGGTTCACAGGTGATTATAGACTCAAAGGAAGAGATTGCTATTACCTTTATAATTTCTAAATGCTTTTTACATCACCTTTAAAAAAGTTCTGAAACAGATTTAGGAGCAGTTATCTGGTATCAGGTGGTTAGACAGCTTATTTGATGTTGAATGACAAATAGTAGTGCAGAAAAGTAGAATTCCTGTGAAAATGAGTTAGCAAGAAAACAGGCCTTAAGGTGCACTATATATTAAAAAAAAATCCACAAAAGCCTGGCTTCACTTATTTGCAATTTGCAGTCTCCAGGAGTTCAGTCAGTATTCAGTCTCCTGTATTTAGCCCTGCTCAGGACCAAAATCCTATTTGCATGCAAGAGACCAAATTTTCAGTCTGCAGGCTCGTGGCTGTCTTACAGGATAAGCTGCTGGATGTGAAACACACTGTCTCGGTAGCCCTCAACAAGCTTTTCCCTGTGTGTGAAGGTTAAATAAGAATTATTTGGGAGGAAAGTATCCTTTAATTTTAATTTTCTTTAACTTTTTTTTTCCTTCTCCTGCTGTCCTGGCCATCTCCACCCTCCAACAAGGTGGTTACTTCAGGCTGCTTGACATAAGGTGAGGGAAAATGCACCATAAACTATTTAGAGTGGATTGATGAGGAATAGGAAGCAGGGATGGCATTCTTGCTCTTTTCTCAGGGCAAAGCAGGTGAAGTTATTAGTTAGTTTCCAAAGAACCTTACTTATTATGCTATGAAAAAACAAGTGATGCCAGTCAGTCCTCTGAGTGTAATGTGCCATATCTCAGTGTATTCAAACACATAGTTCAAGTATAAACCAGAAAACTCAAGCTGAACAGTTTACTGACAGCAGTTCAAGCAGCAGATGCTGGACTGATGGCAGGAGGACTGGTCTGTGTGGTCTCTGCTTTTGGGACTGGTTGCTAAAGCCCAGACTCTGGAGGGTGAAGATGGGCTTTCAGCTTACCACCTGGTGTTATGTTAGTGAAGAATAGAA
>NW_009941504.1:443-2583 GCF_000696875.1 Nestor notabilis | reverse complement strand
ATAGAGGGAGAAAAAGGGGGGGGGGGGGGGGGGAGGGGGGAACATAGGATGAATAAAAGAGTTGCATCATCCAGCAGCAAAAGATGTCCAAGTGGATACAGTTGGAAACAGGTTTGTTTGCAGTATGCATATTTCTGAAACTTGTTCCTACACTCAAGGCAGCTGATGAAGATGAGATAAATAATTTTGGAAAACTGATGATCAGCTCTTAAAATTTTTAATTTATCCAACAGGTGGAAACATTAGATGTTTTACCCTTGTATGACATAGAGGGTTACTGATGACACAGGCATTATTTTCCCTTTATAGTGATAATTTAGACATTCAAAATATTGTGTGTTGTATTTCATGAGAGATTTTGAGCATTACAGACTTGATGTTATGGAAATGGAAAAAATGTCAGTCATGCTGGTATTAGACCAGGAAATAAGAATGACAAATAATATTAAGTGACAAGCTGGTACTTATAAATACTGAAGGTTGTTCCATTTTTAGTGTTTCTCTTATCCCGAATATTCAGTTAAACTTATTCTTTAAAATCAGAAATAAACCAGTGGTAGTTGTCTTTACCACTCACCTAGGTAACGTAAGGTAATTGCACAGTGTTAAGGATTAATTATTTGGAGTGTGCAATACTATTCAGTAGTATTAAATTTTGATTTTGATCCTTTATATTAAATTTTGTGATTTGTGATTTTATATTAAATCTTGTGATTTGTGCTGGGAAGGGTCTGCTGCATATAGCAGTATTTTCTTGGTTTGTAGCACTGACACACATTTGATGAAGAGAGTTCAGCTTGGCTATGGTGATACAAATCTCGAATAATGTTATGTGCAAAAGGGTTGTAAGGTATTATTTGATGGGCTTTTTAAAGCTCTCGGGGGTGGTATGCATAGTCCTATCCCAGACATTATTTAAGCAGAAACTTCTGTTTCTGCTGAATGGAGTCTTTTGTTTGACTTTGAATTTTTTTTTTTTTTTGATAGTTTGGGAAAAAATAAATAATCTTAGTTTCTGATAATCTTGTTTTGATTGCATATAGCTGGTGATTTAAAAAGGCTTTATTTATTCTTTGCTCTATAACAGCAGTGTTGTTATTGACCATATTGGGGTGTGAACGGTTGTCACAGACTATTTGGTGTATATTTTTTTTAATAAAAATAGAAATTCCTCTCTGTTGGACATTAGGTACTTTCCTTTTCTTCCTCCTTCAAATACTCTATGATATAATTTCTAGCTAGAATTCTGTGCTTTGCTGTTCAGAGTGGTACAGGGGAATTCTTCAATTGCAGTGGCAAGAACGTCTGCTTTTGAGGAGTTGAAGAATTAATTGGAGACTCTGTTAATGGCCATTTATTGATCATGATCAATAGATCGCTGCAGATCTGAATTTGGAGGCCATTTTATTGAACTGTGCATCCTGTGCTCCTTTTGGTTTAGTATTTCTAAAATCAGCTGGGAATACATTAAGCTTTTTCCTGTGATGACTGATACCTACATTTACCAGAACTTTAAGGTAGAATTGTAGAGATTTTTTTTTTTTCTTGATGTTGAAAAACGAACTACTGAGATGTCTCTGGTCTAAGCAAGAGAAATGGAAATAGACCACAGAAAGTTTTCAAAGAACTACTGAAATAGATTAAAGGAAGACTCATATGTAAATCGTGCTCCCTTTGTGCTATTTTAGAATGGATCCAGTGCAGTTAATTTGGTCTCCTAAATCTCTGTAGTTTTTGTTTGCCTTTCCTGAGAGGCTTCCATTAGTGGCAGTTTCCAGTTCCGCTAGAGGCTCCCCACTTGCTGTCCCATGTTATCATTGTCCTGCCATGCTGACCATCTTTGGTTGCCCTCAGAAACAATAACTGGTCATTTCGTAAGAAAATTCAAGCTAATTGAATATGTGGAAGTTAGATATATGTAAAACCAGATGCATCCCTTTGATGCATCAATCTCAGTCTTACAAGATCAGAGAGTGTGTACATGAAGAAGTATACGAATTATTAATGGAGGTGGCACTTGTAATATTTGTAACATGTATATATAATATAAATCACTCATTGGTTTGTACACCATCAAAATTGTGTTCCCTGTTTCTGGAAGACTGGAGATCGACTCAGAGATTTTTAATGCACCTAATGT
>NW_009941504.1:0-412 GCF_000696875.1 Nestor notabilis | reverse complement strand
TGAGTCTATGTGAATGGATTGCAGAATACCCTTCTGCTAGGAGAAACAACAATCCTCCATTTATCTTATCTCTCTGTTTGCTGGCTTTGATGCCACCTTGATGCAGATACAGTAGGATCTGGGAATGCTCTCCTAATTCCATTTCAAATATATGTTAGCAGTAAAAAAATGTGAAACTTTTGCAAGTGAAGCAGGCATTGTCTAGCAGACTCAGGCACAGAGGCCACGCGATCCGTATGTTAGGAAAATTGTAGTGCCCTGCAAAAGGCCCAGGGGGACTACTTAGAAATTGATTACAAATTGCAGGCAGACACACTAGCTATCGCTGGAGCAAAGTTCATGATTTGTTTACTTTTATCTAATAATAATTTAATTTTTCTGCTGTTAATCATAGAATCATAGAATAGTTAGG
>NW_009941503.1:0-8240 GCF_000696875.1 Nestor notabilis | reverse complement strand
TTATCACAAATACGATTAGACACACTCTGGTTTGATCTGTTATCTCAACCCTTCGTGCCCCATGTTGGGCGCCACAAAGAACTGTTGTGGTTTAAGCCCAGCCGGTAACTTGGAACCACGCAGCCGCTCGCTCACTTCCCCCTTTTCTTCCTCCCCCCACTCCCGGAGGGATGGGGAGGAGAATTGGAAGAATATAACTCCCACTGGTTGAGATAAGAGCAGTTCAGTAACTAAGGTATAATACAAACCACGACTGCTACCAATAATAATGATAAGAGGAATAACAAGGGGAGAGGACACAACCGCTCACCACCCACTGACTGATACCCAGCCTGACCCGAGCAGCGATCTGGGCCTTCCGGGTGACTTCCCCCAGTTTCTATACTGGGCATGACGTGCTGTGGTATGGAATACCCCTTTGGCCAGTTTGGGTCAGGTGTCCTGTCTCTGCTTCCTCCTGGCTTCCCCTCCTCTCTGGCAGAGCATGAGACTGAGAAAGTCCTTGGTCAGAGTAAACATTACTGAGCAACAACTAAAAACATCGGTGTTATCAGCGCTGTTCCCAGGCTGAAAGTCAAAACCACAGCACTGCACCAGCTACTAAGAAGGAGAAAAAATGACTCCTGTAGCTGAACCGAGGACGAAAGAAAACAAATGGAAGCAGCCGTTTGCATCCTTGTTTGTTCTTTTTTAGTGCACCACAGAAATTAGGAATGCAAAAGTCTCATTAGATCATGTTCTGATTTGTACCTGCTGCTTCAGGCGATGTAGGAATTCCCTTGTAATTTAACCATTGTCCAGTTCACAGCTGAACCATCGGACAAAACAGAAAAACAGATTTAAAGAGTAATTTTAAAGAGTAATTTCTGCATTTCAGTATACACAAATTAGAAGAAATGTCTTCAAAGAAATGTTTCAAATATCATTTGAAAACAGGCTGGCCCTTGGGTGTACTGTCATCTTGACTGCATGCAGGAGCATACTGGGGACCTAGTTTGGGAGAGCTGGTTGTTATTCTTGGGTAAAATTTTTGTTACATCCTCTGCTACAGAACCTGCTCCCACATGTACTTCTCAATGGAAGCATATTGAAGCAATAGTCTTACATGCCTTTGTTTTTTTCATCAGCTTAAGTAGAATTTTTTCCCTTCTCCCATCCCTGTCTCAATTTGTTCCTGCCCGCACACACCTTTGGTTGTTCGAGTCTGCTCAGTTGCATTGGAGAGTGAAAAGTATCCTCATTAAAAAAAAACAGTTGTTTTTTCTTTTAGCCAGCTTAGTTCTGTTTTACTACATGGCTACAGTTAGTTGTGCTGGTCTAGAACCTGTCATTATACACATTAAATATTTCCTATTATTTTCATGGGTTTGTCAAATCAAGTTTTAAATCTCTGGTTTTAAAGGCCCATAAAGAATCAAGAACACTTGCAAATATCAGTCAAGAAGTCCTGAACTTCTGTTCTGACACTGATCTGAATGTAAATCATGGACTGAACCATAATTTTTGTGTCATTTTTCCCAGTTTTAAAATGTTAATAGTACACATTCTCCTGCTGCCAAACTGATGATATTAGTGGTACAAAAATGGAAAGTGCTAAATAAATGCAGAAAGCTGCTGGATTTTGATGTGATTTTTTTCAGGAGAAGTTTGGCACTTTCAGACACAGACAAACTGCTGCTGGAGGAGCTAAGGCAGGAACAACAGTTATTTGCTGAAGGAGCCTCAGAAGCAAGGTTGCACTTTTAACGCAGCTATGGCATAATTGCTTTAATGGACTCTTTAAGCACTAAACCCTGGCTGTCTCAAAAGAAGGTCCTTGTTTTGATTTTATTCACACTATGGATCAATACTTAGTGGTAGATTGTTACTGACTTGAAAGCCCTACTAGCATGAGCATTGGTAAGTTTAATTAATAGACTCAATGAAGATTCTTACAGAAGTATATTTCAGACATTATTTTAGCTGAGCTGCTGAAGTTTCTTGCAATGAACCTAGCACTTGTCTTCTAATTAGTCAATTCACTAATTTCCTATCACAGGCTGTAATTTTCTGTGTTTAGGTTTATTTGCACAGCAATTTTAAAACACTTAGGTGGGCTCTTAGGAATTATGAATGATTTAAAGGGGCATCTCAGTGATGCTGCAGTTTGAGTATGCACTGCAAATGCAAAAGTACTGAGGTTTATGGTGAACACGGACATATGTGATGCTACTGTGAATTCTGGTGTGTACGAATGCGAGCAGATATACCCTACGTCTTAGGTGTTACTAAAAGTAGAAGGGCTTTCTTTGGGGATGCTGTAAGCCCTAAGATATGGCAATTTCCCCTACTGGGCAATAGGAATGTAAATATATTCTCTACATGATTGTAGAGAACACAACACTCTGTGCTGTTCAGTGATGCCTAGTACTCTGCTGTGAGGTCAGTATTCACAGTGGCAGTCAACAGCCACTGCAGGTAGTGGCTTTTGAATAAAAGGTCATGTTTTTCAATAGCCTTATTCTGATTGAAAGCCTGAAAGCTTCTTGGAACTTCTTGATCTCTGCAGTATAAAATCAGAACTAAATGAGATACAGAGTTTGACAGGTAGATACACAGTCTGCAAAAATCTCTTCAGGATGCCAATTCTCCTGTTCATTTGAGACCTAGGGAGAAACCCTAGTGTAGCAGAAGTTGGTGTGAGTTTTTCATTGACTTCAATGGATTCAAGGTTTATCCTTGATATTCTCAGAATAAAATCTATGAAGTCCACCTCTCTCTAGGTGCTCTGGGAGTTTATTGTTACCGTAATGGAAGTCAGCACTCCCCCCCACAGTGCTGAGTAAAAAGCATTCCAGCTGGTTAAGAATGAGACCTTATAATTAGGGATTGTCAGACAGATGGAATCACAGTCCACCCAAAAAAGGAGGTATTTATTACAGAAAACAATTCCATACTAGCATGTTTGTAAAATCTGAATTCCAGATTTGTTTTATTCTTTTTCAGCAATTCTGCCTTCACTATCTGGAACAGAGTACAGTGCGGGTAGGATTCATCTTACCTGGCTTTATATTGTCACAGCATGAGTCCATGTCTGTTACTTAGGCTGCCTTTTTCTTTATGGGGCATAATAGGCTCTTCTGGAGTACAGTTCACCTGGTCTGTTTTGGATGCAGGAAGAGACTTAAATGGTGTTGATAAAATTCTCCATCTCCCTTCAGAGAGATGGCAAATCTGCAGCAGAAATCAACTCTCCGATAGTAATTTTGGCAGAGTATCTTATTCACATCCTTACTTATTCTGCTTCCCCTAAAGTTCTGCTACTGGATACATCCAAAGTCACCACATGTATCTCTGTGAATGGGCAGATCATTGGTTTTCTGACTGTTTCTGATCAGCCTGGAACTTAATTTCATAGTATGAAATTAACTTCAATCATAGAATGGTTTGGGTTAGAAGGGACCTGAAAGATCATCTAGACCCAACACACCTGCCACGGGCAGGGATACCTTCCCCTAGACCAAGTTTCTCAAAGCCTCATCCAACCTGGCCTTGAACACCGCCAGGCATGAGGCAGCCACAGCTTCTCTGGGCAACCTGTGCCAGTGACTCAGAACCCTCACAGTAAAAAAATTCTTCCTAATATCTAATCTAAGCCCAGTCTCTTTCAGTTTAAAGCCATTCCCCCTTGTCCTATCCTTACATGCCCTTGTGAAAGGTCTCTCTCCAGATTTCTTGTAGGCCCCCTTTAGGGACTGGAAGGCTCCTCTAAGGTCTCCCTAGAATCTTCTCCAGGCTGAACAAACCCAACTCTCTCAGGCTGTCTTCACCAGAGACAGCCCTCTGAGCATCCGGTGGCCCTTTCATGGACTCGCTTGAGCAGGTCCACGTACCTGTTGTGTTGGGTGTCCCAGAGCTGGACACAAGATTGCAGGTGGGTCTCCTGAGAATGCAGTAGAGGAGCAGAATCACTTCCCTTGACCTGCTGGCCATGCTCCATTTAGTGCAGCCCAGCATATGCTTGGTTTTCTGGAGTGCAAGCATGCACTGCCAGCTCATGTTGAACTTTTCATCAACCAACAACCCAAGCCTTTCTCCTCAGGGCTGTTCTCAATCCATTCTCTGCTCAGCCTGTATCTGTGCTTAGATTGCCCCAACCCAGGTGCAGGACCTTGCACTTAGCCTTCATGAAGTTCACACAGGCCTACTCCTCAAGCCTGTCAAGGTCCAACTGGATGGCATCCCTTCCCTACAGCACACTGACCGCACAACACAGCTTGGTGTCATCAGCAAACTTGTTGAGTGTGCACCTCAATCCCACTGTCCATGTTGCTAACAAAGATGTTAAATAGTGCTAGTCCCAATACCCACCCCTGAGGAACAGTATTAATTGGTGATCTCCACCTGGACATTGAGCCATGGACCACAACTCTACAAGTGTGACCATTTCCCTAAAATAACATTCTAAAAGGATCAGTAAAGTAAAACGTACAATCCACAATAATTACACAAAGAGTACCTGGACCCCAAGTGAAGTGGTGTATAAAGATTTTTAGCTAAAAGTGAAGTTTCTTTAATATACATATGAAGGAATATCATAATAAAAAGTTCTCTCAAACAGAAATGTTTTGAAAGTGAAATGCTTTCATGTTAAAAAAAAAGTTTTAGCCACTGTTTTTAAAAATCTAGTTCTGTGTCTGCAGAGCTGACTGGAGCTTCATCCTGTGTATCTCCAAGCAACAGTCTCAAATTATGAATTAACCTACCCTTCTTATCTACAGGAGCCAACCCAGCTGGTGTCTAGATCATATAATGGCTCCCACAAAGGACAGTCAGAACTTGTAAAAGGTTTTTTATTATGATCACAGTAGTTAGGGCACTCAGGGGTGACTCAGATGTAAGACCCTTATAAGTAGTCATTTACGCATAGTATCTTCCAATTTAAAAACCTTAAAGAGGCTCACCTTAGAAACACTGATTTTCTAGTGCTTATGCTACAGACACACACTTTTAAGTCAATGTTTTGAATGGCACTGCAACTTTGAAAACAGCCCTCAACTTCCTTGTAGAGTGCTCTAAGCATTTGGCTAGTGACCAAACTTGAGCACGCAAGACAACGGAGGGTGTTTGTGTAACATTTCCATTGGAAAGGCAGATGTGGCCTGGCAAAGGTGCCAAACTCCTTGGAAGAGTTCATAGCTGACAGCTCTTGGCAGAAGAAGTCAGCTCCTTCTGAACAGCATTAGGTTCAGGCACAGTGACTTCTGGTATGCATCACTGAGTTGCCAGAATGGCTCCCGCTCAGTTTCTGTAAATACCTTTCTCCATGCATTTCCTTGTAGTGCAAAGGTTGAGCTCCCAGCTCAAGCCTGTGAACTACAGTGCAAGACAGAGCATGTTGTGGGTTTCATCCTTCATTTTTCTGAGCTCAGACTTCTATCTGCAAAAGTTAGAAGAGTACGGAGACATAATTTGGCACTAGACCTGTAAGAAACTGCTATAGGCAATCTTGAGATCTTACTCAAAGAAAGAATTTCTCCAGAAGTTGAAAACTTAGGAAATAATAACAAAAAAACCCCTTCAAGTCTGCTTACTGCAATAAATTCATCATGGTTTGGTTCTCAATTCATTCAACAAACGAAGCAGCTCCTAAAATACTTCAATTAATTAACTCGAAGACAGGCTATGCAGATGTATACTGATAGATTCAGCTACACACTTTCTACTGCTTTAAAATATGAAGTAATCAATATGAGGAAGCAACAAAATTATGAGGGATTTTTTCCAATGTCATGATTGAATTAAATTCTACAATCACCAAATAATTACATGCTTTTGCAAGGTCATATTTGAATTGAACTTTGTGAATAAGTAAAGATAAGAACAATCAACTTTGCATACACCAACAGTTCAATTCTTGACAAAGTCCGTATTTGAATTTAACCATAAATGGAAAAAAAACCCAAAACTCTGAAAAATCAGTAAATCAGTTCTTATGAGTAGTTTAGAATCACTGAGTGCAAGGACTGAGGAATGGCATAATTCTTATAGTTTTCTACTTAGTTTACGTTTTCTCCAGTTCAACTGCATTTGCACCCTGTGAAGCAGTTCTGGTAAACTTTACCAATAAAACATAAAGAAAGATACAATTTCTGAAAGGCGTGGATGTATTTATACTCTACATATGTAACTCATAGAACTATGTGTACCTTATTAATCCCACAAAGTGGAAATTAGACACTGGGGCATATACACTACACCCTTGCACAATGACAGTATTTCCTAAAGTAAGCCTTTGGGACCAAGCAAAAAGCTCATTGTGTCTCAGTTTTTTGGACAAGGGAATGTAAGACTCTCCATGTCTCTTACTGCTTGACAGACAAATCTATCCCATGCCTCTTGGGTTCTTAATATTCAGATGAAACTGAATCATACATTTTAATAATGTTCTATGTAGGAGCTATTTAGAAAGGCTTAGCTTCCTGCCCAAGCTGATGTCTGTTGACTGGGTGAGAGGTATGGCTTCCTCCTCTGATCCCAAGCAAAGGGCAGTTTGCAATCCATTCACAGACTGCATCATGACAACCTGTCTTCTGATCTAGACAGTCTTTTTTTGGTTTTATAGCTTTTAAATCTACTTGTTTGGCTAGAAACCAAGAGCAGTTACTGCCCTTGTTCTCACGGCAGAAGGGTTCCCAAATCCAGTGTTCTTCCAGTACTTCTAGCCAGCTCTTCCCCACCTACCTTCTTCCCACCTATGGACCCATCCCCTACCTGCTGCAATGAATATCTTCCCAAGAAGAGTGGAGGGATGGACAGGAGCTTCTGCAGGGCTGGGTGCGCTGTAGACCCCATACCTGAGAGAGATAAAAGAAGGGTCCAGGAGTTAGCTAGAGGTAACTCTCTTCTCCAGCAAGGAAAGGAAAGGGATGAAGATCCTGCAGGAAGATGAGGCAGATTGTGGAAGGTCCTGGACACTGAGGTTGGGCAGGGAAGAGTGGGAGTTAGTGATTGGAAAGACTTTGTACTCATACAGTATCCCTAAACTCCACCAATTCTGTCCATTCTGCTGAGGACTTAAACCCTCAGAATCTCTGCTGTTCCATTCCAGGTCCTATTCCCTAATATTCACCTCCCAGACTCTGAGATGATACAACCTAGATGTTCCCCTTAAGTCCTTACCTCCTTTCACCCCCAAAATCTGTGCCGATCCATTCTGCATCTCATTCCGTAATGCTCACCTCCCCGTATAATTTGTATTACAGCATCAAACCTGAAGTGCCAGGTCAAGCCCTGGTTTTCTGAGGTTTTCTACCATTCATGTCCTGCCCTTGTGAGTTAGGAAAATACTTGGATCTAAACCAGAGTACTGAAGTTACAGTTATCATTGTCAGTTGAATTCTGCCTGCAAAAGCAGGAGGACAATGAGAGGGAAGAGTTCAGGGTTATATAATGAAAAAAGGGCATGTTTTAAAGAAAAGTAAGAAAACTATAAGGAGATGTATAAGTAATCTATGAAGAAGTACTGCTAAAGCCATGTAGTGACAGCACTTGCAAAATTTAACTGTCTCTTAAGAAGATGTCAAATGCT
Organism: Nestor notabilis; assembly: GCF_000696875.1. Classification (NCBI taxonomy): domain Eukaryota; kingdom Metazoa; phylum Chordata; class Aves; order Psittaciformes; family Psittacidae; genus Nestor; species Nestor notabilis. The sequence continues at coordinate 670 of NW_009941503.1, read as the reverse complement.
AGTGTCTAATACAGGTGGCACAGGCTGTGCCACATCTCCAGCTTCTCCCTCATCACAGCAAGATCTCGCGGTGGCAAAGTGAGACATGGATGAATTCTCCTCAGACCCTTTAGTCCTTGTGGCTTCTGCTGTGTGCAGCCACAATGCCTCACATTCTCACGCTCTGTAGCAGTGTCCTCATGCCTGCTAGTAGAGACTAGTAACAGCAACTACATCTCCCCAACGGAGACTTGCTGAGGTGTACTTTCTACAGTGCACACCCTGCCTTTCTCTTACAGGAAAGCCCTTCTTCACCCCGCAGACCCAAGTACAGGACTCTGGTTTTGGTTTTGTTTCTTACACCTCATAATTTACATGATTTAACATCTTGTTATTATTTGTCATGAGCCAACTTAGCAGTTGAGGCCCATCATAAAGAACCTAATTCGAAGTCCGAGTTCCAGCTGAAAAGTGGCAACAGCACATGTAACAAATCACATCCTATTTCTGTTTGGCAAGCAAAACAACTTTTACGTTTCCCGTACCGTGTTGAAGCCACCTGAAAAGAACAGCGTGAGTGAACGTAACGTAAGTAAACAATCTGAGCCGTTGCGTAGTAGGAAAGAAATGAGCGCAGGCGGCCGTGGGGACACAGGGCTGTGACCGTTCGGCCGCGGCCTGTGCTCGGCCT
>NW_009941502.1:0-38148 GCF_000696875.1 Nestor notabilis | reverse complement strand
CAGCTTATGTATCTAGACACTAGCAAGTGAGGTGTCTTAATAGATATAAAACAAGTCTTTTAATGCAAATTGTTTTGTTTCACAGTGAAACATATGTCCTGTTATACTGCTCAGCTAAAAGTATGTTTATTAATTGAAAATATTCAAAACAGCTGCATTATCAAGATGAACTCTATGCAAGTAGTACCTAATTTTAATGTCATGTGACTCTTTCTTGTTCCCAGTTTTCAATTCCAATAGTAAATGCAATCAATGTTTTCTCACACCTAAGATTAAGGTGTTCTTTAAACCATCCTCTGCTACCAATAATAATGATAAGAGGAATAACAAGGGAAAAGGACACAACCGCTCACCACCTGCCGAACAATACCCAGCCCGACCCGAGCAGCGATCTGGGCCTTCTGGGTAACTCCCCCCAGTTTATATACTGGGCATGATGTGCTGTTGTATGGAATACCCCTTTGGCCAGTTTGGGTCAGGTGTCCTGCCTCTGCTTCCTCCTGGCTTCCCCTCCTCTCTGGCAGAGCATGAGACTGAGAAAGTCCTTGGTCAGAGTAAACATTACTGAGCAACAACTAAAAACATCGGTGTTATCAGCGCTGTTTCCAGGCTGAAAGTCAAAACCACAGCACTGCACCAGCTACTAAGAAGGAGAAAAAAATGACTGCTATAGCTGAACCCAGGACACCCAAAAAAAAAAAATACCAAAAAACCCCCTATCTCTTCTCTTAGTTTTATTTTTTGACGTTTTACGTTTTCATGCAATGATCCGGTTTTGCAGTTTCTGTAATCGTGTATATTATATATCTGTTATTATAATTTCACCACATTTATCCTTGAAGATATGTAACTTCCATTTCATCAGTTTTTATTACAAATGCCCAGAAGGCAGTGAGGTTTTCTTTCAGCATGGCTTTGTTTTACCTTTACCATTTTGCCTGCGATGTCCTCTTGAGCATATGTTTGGCATTGTTCTGTACATTAACCTCTTCTAAATACTTATCTTCATTCATCACTGGTATAACAATCCAACCAAGAATCTACCTATTTCCCATAGGAGATTGTTTGGATTTTTATATTTTGTGAGCAGTGCCCTGGGATAAGAATTTGTATTCTCTCTGATTAAAGCTGAAATACCTAAACGCAATATACATAAGTGCATCAGTTTGAACAATACATATATAGCCCAACTCATACATATTTTTAATCCCCTCAAAAGCTACTTGAGCCTTCTATCTATTCCAGGCTTGCCAAATATTTGGCCTTTCGAATACTCTGAGTGAAATCCTGACCCATTGAAACTAATGGCTTAATTCCCAGAATCAGAATTTCAAAAGTGTTTGCTTTATTTTATTTCACAGTAAGAGGTTTTAAGCAATCTAAATTATGTCATAACATTGACTTTGTGGCATCAGTATTAAATTCCTTGTTAGGATATATGCTTTATTTGCTTGCCACACTAAGTAGAATTTAGTTGTGTTTCACAGAGTTAGTGTAATTTAGGTACTATGAGCTGACTTTTTTTTTAAGGTTTGCAGAAACCAGGAGAGATACACAGGTCAACAGATTAGAAGAGATGATTCAGGGAACAGAATTACCTAAATGCTAAAACTCCTCTCAGGGCAGGTGGAAGAGAGCAAGGAGCAGGATTATTTAACACTAATCATTTTGCTTGCTTGTGAATAGCTCTACAATAACAAGACCTCACTGAAAAAGTGTCTTCAGTATATTTTAACTGAAGTTTGGGGTCAAATCACAAAAGGTGCATACGGTGCTTGTATTTTCTGATTTCCATGTTACCTGCTCAGACTGAATTGTGTATGTATGATGGTGTTCCTTGTTCCTTCTGTCTGAAGCTTCAATATAAAAAAAGAAATAAACACTGTGCTTTGAAATTTTGGTTCAGGCAACTGAAACAAAAGGCAGAAAACTGTAGCACTATGTGTAATGACTAAATATCTTCTTATATGCTGCTGTATTAAATACAAAATGTTTTCATTTCCTTTGTATAGGAAATTCAACAGGACCTGAAAAAGGGGTCAACCAAGTACTGTGACTCCCACTATAAAACATAAGTGGTGCTAATATTCCTTTTTCAACTCTCATGTGACTGCAAAGAACCAAACAGATAAAATATGACTTTCATAAAACTGGAGGTTTGGTGGAGAATTAGTGTAAGTTGTGCAGGCAACTTGCAAACAGAAGGCTGGCCAAGAGCTCAGATTTATGCTATGAAACTTAAATGGTTTTCTCCTGAGGTTTCCTTGAGTATCACTGCATGTGGTCATGTTGGTTTACTGGCATATTTTCCTGAGATTGTTTTCAAAGTGAAGGGGGAGGAGGAGGAGAAAGAAGCCTGTTCCTTTAAAAGACACATAACTATCAGAGCATTAGGAAATATAGACATATAAAATAGACATATAAACATGTCTATTATAAATAGCACAAATGGGAATTTTAAACATTCAGGCATATCCAAATTTGGACTAAGGAATACTTAAGAAAATAGAGGATACATCATCAGACCAGGATTGCAAATTTTATTTTATTTTCAATGGAGTGTTTATAGTGTCACATATTTTATCTCTGTAGATTTCAGCTGTCACACATCAACACTAGAAAATTCTAAGGACCAAAATTTCGATTCAAATGTAAGTTTACAGAGATTTTTCTTGCCTACCTGTCTGAGCTTCAGACTGAATTTAGACACAGGTATTTTAGTAGTCAAACTACATTATTCCTGGTATACCCAGTACAATTTTAGTAACTCAGAAACAAGAGATCACAGACTGAAATTAAGGAGGAAGCTTATAAGCAATATAAGCCTATAAGCAATTCCAGCAGAATTTAATTACACAAAGGGTAGCTGAATTATGGAACACATTGCTGAAGGCAGCAATAGATGCAAGAATTATAAATCAGTTCAAGAAAGAGCTCAGAGAAAGGAAATCAAAAAGTACAAATCAACCCTTTTAAAAACATCCCAGGGTTAAATGGGGCAGGCCACAGTGGACTCAAGTCAAGCCCTTTTCCTTTAAATGTTCCTGTGTTTCCTAAGGAAGAAACTAAATAGTCCCTCCATTGATTTCTATAATGGCTGTAGTTCAGCACCCGAAATACATGAGTGTGTCTTTTGTGCTTCACCTGTGTTACAGAATTTTGTTGCATTTCCCTTTATTTCAAACTTCATTTACACTTGCGCTGTTTTACATGACTCTGGCAGTATAAAGCAGCCATGAAGTAAGTGTAAATATGATTTATGCTCCCTTTACACTAACAAAGTGATGTATAGTGTCCTCAGGGAATGTAAGAATCATGCCCAGCGTGTGTGAAACAGACATATAAACTCTGTTTAATTTTATTTAACAAGCACATTTCTATTTAATGTTTTTTTTAATATCATTTTAAGACTCATATTCATTTCTTCTCCTTAAAGTGGACTGACAGAATTGAATTCAGTGTTCTCAGTGTGTTAATATTTCATTAATCCTATGTATATATTATATATGTGTACATAAAATTATATTTTATACCTAAGCATCTAAACAAGTCACTATTAATGAATCTCTGTTAATTTTTCTCATCTCTGTATTTGCAGTCTTAGGAATATTCAACATAGAAAAATGTAAGTAATGATTACTCAGGATGATTACAGTAGCATCATTTTTATATCAAAATGAGCATTTTGAGGATGATTACTGAATAATTGATCACGTACCCCACCAAATCCTTCATGTAATTGCAGTGCTGATCTTATGGTTGATAAAACAGAAACAAAGAAATAAAACTCAACCTTACATGTAAGGAAATTAACAAAATAGTCTTCTAGAAAATCTGTTTTTGCTTAATCTGAACATACACTTAGAATAATTTCATGGAAGAAAGACAAAAAATTAGATGCATGTATTTTTCTGCAGGTATATTCACACTTTTATGAATGCTGTCTGTGGGAGACATTGTGGCTGAAGCCAATGTTAATTGTGGCTCTGGGCCTTAGTAACATGTATTGTTCAGTTATTTGAATGTCAGCATGGAAAGAAGCCTTTGTCTGTGGTTGCAGTGATACTGCCTCATGTCCCTTTTGAAATGCATTACACTTCGATGCCTGAACTCTGATGGTTTAGGTTCTTGAAAAATTAAAACTTAAGGGTTTTTTTACCAATTATTTATAATTACTTTCAAAAAAAGATTTAAAATGCTGGTACTACAGTCACTATTTATTGGTATTTAATATTTAGTTGTAATTTAATTGTACTGAAAAATAATTAGGAGTGTGGTTTTATTTATTTAAGCTTTTTTTTTATATGGCAGTTGTTGACTCCAAAATGGAAACTAATTGAAACAAATGAAAACTTAATTTGTACTAAAGTTAGAATGGAAAACCAGATTTAAAGTGAATGTGCATGGTAACCGTATTTTGCTTTATGCCTATGGATTTTATTTTTTCTTCACAGTAAAAAGAGAAAAAGGATTAAGAAAAACCCAGAAAAATAAATAAAAGTGAAGGAACTGCTGATGCAGTCATACATGAGGAATAGCATTACTTTTAGGCTTATGCATGGGAGACAAAGAAATCTATATGAGCTCCTGCCTGTATCTTCCCTCCCAGCACTTATGCAAGAAAAAAAAAAAAGAAAATTAAATGTAATTGCTTTAACATTATTTTACACAAACACTTTTTCATTCTCCTGTATTGATTTACACCTTCTCACTTTTCTCACCTTGTCAAAACTTTATGCATGCCTCCTAAGCACAGGAGGAGAAATCAGCATTGTCTTGTTTTGACTGCCACTGTTTTGCGATCTTAAACGGTCCCCCAACCTTTCTGTCAATACTTATTGATGGGATCCACAGGCACTCTGAGTGATCCCACTCTTGAGAGGCATAAACCAATGGCAAGCTGAGAAGGGAGGGAAAGGGGGGCCTGCTCCAGGCAAGAACTGATAAGGAAATATCAGAAAGCTCAGGAGCCATTGACAAAATGTCAAACATTTCAAATCCTTGATTGTTTCTCTGGCTAATGCCATGCTAAACAGAGCCATTAATCTGCCCCTAAAGCACATATGGATGCATATACATATACATATATGCACAACACATGCATGTGCTCCCTCCTACATATACACATACACACACAAATTGTCTACAGGGAAATTGAACAACGCCAATGAAGCCATGTAGAGAGAAAGTTCTTGGGTAAATTAACAGTGCAATTACATTACATGACATGCCACAAGATGGATGAGGAAAACTTGGCTGGTATTATGTTCTGTTTTCAAACTGCAATTTATTTGAGGGTTTTAATGGATGCCTTATTAAAACATCTCAGCATTGGTCAGGTTTCAGCGTATGTCAGAGTAGTCCATGATTGATGACACCCTCTGCTGCTTCCCTTGCACATTTGCAGGGAATTTAACCAAAGAGGGAATGAACAGAGCCTCAGATTCGTATTGATCGTGTGAAGGTGCACTGCCTGAGAGCACAGTCTAATAACATTCTCTTAGCTGAACTGCTTCACATGAAGGCATTTATTACAAGAGCTAAAATGTTATATTGCTCAGAATAAAAGAACATTATACAAACAAAAGAGTAAGCAATGAACAAGAAAGAAGAGAGGAAAAAAAGAAAGAAACACAAATGTATAATTTTAAGCAGTGAAGTGCCATTATCTCCTAAGAGCATATTTCAGACAGCCAAAAGAATGATAAATCTGACTGTTTTCTATGTGTAGATATAAGAGAATCTTCTGAGGAAAAGCTGGAGACAGCAATTTCCTTTTCTTTTTTATCCATCTCATTTAGATGAGATCTTGTAATTATATTGGTAGCAATGAGGGTGGAGGTCAGAACTAAACACAATTAGGATTTCAAACATCAAAATGGATAGCTTGACATTAATCATTTGACCATCCAATGTCTTTCTTCATCACTTTAAGTACTATATACTGTAGTTAATCGATCTGACCATCACCCATTTGATAAGCGAAAAGCACTTGTACCTAACCAGAGTAAATCTTAAAGAATCCCCCACACTTTTAGAAGGCAACTTCTTGATAGAACCTCATAATAAAAGAAACACTTCCTCTTGTGCTGTGAGATTTGTAAGCTACCTGATTAAAATGAGGATATTTCCATGATCTGAAACTGCAAATGTAGTGTTGGCTTTTACCTTCTAAAACACCCTTTTAAAGAAATCCACATAAGTACTTCATCACACCAGCAATATTTGGTTAACTGATACTTTTTTTTTTCATTGTAAATGGAGTCAAGCTGAACGTAAAATGAATTAATCAACTACAGATGAGGTAGAGTAGAAATACCCTTGCCCCTAGGTATCTCAAAAACACAATACTGATTACAAATAAAAATTCAGGCTGGGCATTTTTTTCAGATGCTGAGTAGTTGACACTACTGCTACTCTGGCTGTATCCCATTCACTCTGACTTCCTCTTAGCCTGCAGGAGACACTCAATATCATCCATGATCAGATCTCCAAAACACTCCCCCAATATCTATGCTTGGGGTTTGGTTAAGTACTGTCTCATCTCTCTCATCATTGCCTCTGGCTGTTTGCAACTCTGATACTATTCCAGTTTCAGTTCTAGGTCTAAAAGATTATTTGTTTGACCTGCCTTGCTCGTCATTATCTGAGCTGCTAATTTTATTATTCTGTTAGCACCCTGGGCTGCATGGTATAAAGCAGTACTATAAAAGTGTAGTTTGATTGTATTGGAATCATTCAGCATCACAGGCTCAGCAAACAAAATGCAGCACTCCCACTCACACTGCTATGGTAGCAAAGAAGAGGCAGTAAAGAACAGGTGGAAGGGAGGATAAAAGCTCTGAGAAGGATAAATAGGAATAAAAAAGCCAGTGTGGTTGAGGAGCTTTACAAATTCTCTCAGATTAGATTTGGACAAATTTTGTATGAGCATTTCTGAGTTATCCTTTAGTCAGTTTTAAAAGAAATTAGTATAGTAATAACTCTAAAAAAACCAGAAATCTGCAAAAATTTTGCTGACTAGAAACAAAGTGAGAAATCTTTATGTCTCTATTTCTTAAAATTAACTTATAAAAAGATGACTAGGACAATTTGGAAACAGAGCATTAGGTCTTGGTGTCAAAGAACTCTCTGTGCTGTTACTATTTTCTATTCACCATTACCACTTCTTTCCACCATAGCTTTACCATGTTTTTCCCACCTGTTTTTCAAACATGTCCACTTGAATATGCATCTTAAACAAGCAAATCTCAACTTATTTTTTAAGTTTATTTTAAATATAGACAGGGTCCTTTAATATTCCCCAGATTTAACATTAGTTCATCCTTCGAATTATTGGCTTCAGAATAATTAGTGGATTCTCCTGCTTTTGTTTCTTAGCTTTTTCTCTTTCCTCCACCTCCATCTTTTACTTTCTAGGTAGCTGACAAAGCTGACATGAATATCTAAAAGGAATACAGCTAAATTTTATTTTTTTACATTTGAAGTTCATACTATTCTTGATACTTCAGACCTGATGTTTGTTTCCTTGTTGGAAAAGCACTAAAATGGCTGCCTCAGGTTGCAGGCATTTTATAGCATAAGAAAAATGGTTTCTGAACCAGAAGATTTCATATACTTCAACCAGAAAACTTAGCCCTGTGATTAGCCTCCTGTGATTGTTTCAGGTCAGTAGACATATACCCTGAGCAAGCTATGTATAAGTAACTTAGCCAAATCATAAACCTGGTTGTGATCCACAGAACAATTCCAAATTGAGAGCCATGGTTTTCAAACACTTTCTAGCTAACATAATTCAATTTCATCTACATTTATGTAGATGAAACATAGTGGAGATTGAATGTTAATAAACATTGAATTTTGCATTAATAAGAATTGAAAACCTCATACTAAGTTTACCTTAGAAGATGCAGCTCCAATAATTTCAATTCTTGCAAGTCACATTGCTCACATCTTCTTGATTAAAAGCAGTAACCATGTCTATTATAGCTAAGATAAATAAACAGATATTTTCTGGCAGTTTAGTGCACAAATGCAACCTCCTAACCCTCACCATCAAAAGGTCAAAAGCTGCAAAACCTAGTCCATTAACCTCTGTAAATGGTTGTGATATTAAAAACTGACTTTCAATATCCAAGAGTCATGACCTAGTGCAATAACCATCAGCAATAAAGACTTATGACTATAGTACATTATCCGTCTATAAAATGGCCATTTATGACACCAGCACATTGGCTATCTGTAACAGGAATGGACCACCCCTTTCTAAGAATCATTGCACACTTTCAATTATGGTTTTATGATATAAGCTGTGAAAAGTTATTAAGATAGAGCACGGAACTATTTTCTATATATTTAGCAAAAGAGAAGAAAAACCCACAGGCTAATGCAGCTCAGTAGAAAATAACAGTTTAAAAGATCGTTCTTAGCCTGCATTCTGTAGTGCAATGTAGAAATTTCAGATTTAGATATTGCCTCATTACAAAAGATCCATGGATAGGTAGAAGCCTATCAAGATGCAGAGAGGCTCTTTCAAGAAAGTGTCAGCTATTTTGTGCTTGTAGCAACCTTTTCTAACTGTTATACAGAGCTGTAGCTCTCCTAGCAAAGCAAGGCATTTGAGAAAATTGCTGAGATTAAAAAAAATCCAAAACTAAAACCAAATGCCTGATGATGAGTAAAAAGAACTGTCTCTGAAAAGAAATAATACAAAGCACACAGCAAGCACGTTTAGTGGTCTAAACGTGGGGGTGGATAAGAATTTAAGAAATATGACAAATAAATACAAAAGAATTTGTGAGTTTTTTAGAATGTTATAAAGGACTGACAAAAATTAAATATCTTTGTTATATGATATGTATATATGTACAAATTTATATGGATGTATATATGGAATACTGTTTTCATTTGCATGACGTCTTTTTAAATTACTGAGAGGTCTTATCTGTAGAAACTGAGGCCAGTAAGTTGTTTAATCAGTCACTAAAACTCTGATGATACATTAGCTTGGAAGACCTGCAAAAATCCAACCCACTCTCCCTTTTAGAGAGCAGCTGGTCTTACTAATTAAAATGGTAAAACTTCATCCATCTTCATTTGCAGAGAAGGCACCCAGTCAGAGGTAGAACTTCAGCACCCTATTGTTGTTTCACAGGATGTCTGGAAGGGCTAGAGAGGAAGTAGAAAATATTCATTATTTTAATTTTGACAAGAGATACAGAGAAACCTTTTATTTGTAATTAGATGTGAGAAGTTATCAAAGCTAAAAGCAAGTGTAACACCAATTTTGGTTACTCTTTCTTTTTCCTTTACATTTAATGAATAATTTACCCAACCGTGGAGTCAACAGCTCCCTCTCAGGAATGGAATTAACTGCACCTACATGGTCTTGTTATTTTGTTCCAGTCACTGAAAAATAAGGAAGCACCAGAGCATGAAAATATGATGTGGATTTTAAATGAGTCTGTATTAATTTAATTTTTTTCTAGAGAAAGTATTTTTTTCTGTAGTCTGTAGTAACAATAAAATCTCTGTTAGAATAATACTTAAGTACTTTTTTCTGCTTCTGTTCCACAAAGGAACTTTTGAATTGTTCTCTCCATCTATGACACAAAAGAAACAAGTAAAACTAGAGCAGGTCTATTTACCTACTGACATGGGACTGGGTTCTTGGTGACACTGGGACTCAGAAGTAGAGCATCTACTCATGAAGTGGTTAAGATGAAAATTATGTACAGAACTCAGACTTCTGGAGAATCTAACTAGCCAGTGTTGCCTTCGAAGGTGGTAAGAGAGGATGCTTGAGCAGTACCCTGGAGATACTGAGACACTGTGATACCAAACAGATCAAAAGTAGGCTATGTTTCAGCTTAAAGCCTTCCCCTTAAAAACCTCGGTGTAGTTAGGATTGCATGAACAGCAGCTACTTTTGCCTCTTCCAGATGTCTCCGCAGTGCAGACCCTGAAGATAGAGGTCACTGGAGCATGCATCCTCTTATGGCAGTTGAGGCCAGTTCGTCTTCTGTTCTCTACTCCTTCGTGCTGAAAGGGAAAGAATAGAGCATATAGCATGTTGAGTTCAAAAAGTGGCCACAAAGAAATTATTTTATTAATGAGATTCAATACTAGGCATTTTACCAGCTGAACACCTCATTTTCAATGGTCTTAACAGCTGGCAAGCTTTAGAGAATGCTCTCAAGCATTTTTTCCCTTTTCCATATGCAACAGCTTCCTGCCAGGGTGGCTTAGCCTGTGGTCAGTGTGCCAGATCTCTTTTTTTAAGGGACGTTAAAATACTACATCTCAGAATCTGTCTTCTACTACTATGGTTAATAAAAATGTTAAAGCATAACTTTGTTTCAGATGTTGTCAGCTTTCCCAGAGATGGGCTTATTTTTACTCAAGGCATCCCATCAGATTTTGCCCTAGTTCATGTGCAGTACTAAGCAAGGCAGACCGAAGTAAAAAAACCATCAGGATGCACATGCACATGGTGTCCATTCAAGCTTCATTTGGGCATCTTCTACACTTCATATGCAGGCTGCCTTTGGAATCCTAGTACATTTTAAATATTTTTTTCTGTAAAATATATGCTGATTTTCCCTGCTTCATACCTTTTTGTCACTCCTTGACTTTCTTCACACTACTGGAATGTGTGAGGGGAAAAATTATTCTATTCTATATATTTTTTAAACTGTAATAAACACAGATTTTCTTTGAATACTTTCCTGTCAGATAATTATAAATTTCAAAATTGTTAATGAACTGAATAGCTACATATTATGGGTTTTGTTCATTGTTTTTAATCAGTTTTATAGACAAGAAGGAATATAAAGTCCTTTATATGATCTGCCTAAAGTAGCAAGTGTTCAGATGTTTAAGTTGTATGAGTTACTTCAGTTTCTTTCTGATGATAACTTGTATGGCTCCATAAGAGAAACCATTCTCATTCTGACAAAATAGTTTGAGTAATGGGTGGTGATGAGTCAGTTAGGTTGTGACCCTAGTCCTGACCTAAACAGGTCCTGATGTTGTGTCAGTGGATACTTAGGATCTGTGTTTTCAAAGCAGAGTAGTTTTGGAGATTTTATCCATAAAAGTACATTCGAGTAACAAATTCAGCTGCACCTATTTTGAACATGGAAATTTTTACAAGCTTAAATGAGTTCAAAGTTTCGGTTCTCTCAAAATATTTGTATGAAAAGCTTCCTTAGATTATTAAATTCTTCAAAAATGTCTCATCATGACAAGCTAGCATACCTGTCTTGTCATGTGAATTATTTGCTGAAAAGGTAGATATTTATCTTTGTTCAGTTCATTTGCATCATATTATTCTGTACAGACATTCCTTGCAGCAGTAAGGTATTCAGGACTTACCTTTTTTTCTCTGTTAATTTAGGTTAAAATAGATTTGTTTTGTGCTAATATTGCAAATTAGGAATAGTAATCCTTTACACATCACTGGAGAAATGGAAACAGATTAGAACACCACCACCAATACCACACAAACACTTAGCAGTTAACTGAAATATGATTTGACAGGTGGAGCCACCACAACTGACAAATGATTTATTGAGTTTATATTACTACAGAATATACCTTCAGGTAGTCATAATAATAATAACCAGATATATTCCATGCCACTCTCTGTCAAGAAAACTCTTCAGATTATCTCCAAAAATGGCAAGGTTAGACAATTCTTTCAGGAGGTACAGTTTTCTAAGATTTATGTATTCAGTCCTGCTGCAAGCAACAAGTGCTGATCACAGTAAGGGGTTAAACATAGGTCTGTGAGATGCATAAATCTTGGTGCTTTAAACAAAATGCAATATTTCAAATTATCACTAAGAAGCTATTTTCTCAATTGCTGCAAATGTTTCATTTGAGTAGCATCCTTCAGATAGATAGAATTTAGAAAATAAATTACAATTATTTCCACTGTAGAGATCTAAGTGAGTTAAAACAGCCCAAAGATTCAAGTATGAAATGCAGCTGAACAGGAAAAACAATATGATCCGTCAGTTCCAAAAAGTGCATACACCTCAGCAAAACAATTCTTGTCATTCTGGTGAGGCACTGGAATAGGTTGCCCAAGGAAGTTGTGAATGCTCCAACCCTGGAGGTGTTCAAGGCCAGGCTGGACAGAGCCTTGGGTGACATAGTTTAGTGTGTGGTGTCCCTGCTCATGGCAGGGGGGTTGGAACTAGATGATCTTAAGGTCCTTTTCAACCCTAACTATTCTATGATTCTATGATTCTATTATAAATGCATTGCATATTGCTAATGTTGATCATTAATAATTTAGGCTCTAATTTGGAAAGGTCAAAACTTCACCGGCATTTCTTAAGTTGTTTGCTGTATTTTAGATGTTCTGTTAGTTCCTTACAAAGCCAAGTGTAAAATACTCAGTTTAGATATCAGTATCATAATTATAATATAAAGTAAGTAAAGTCTGCTTTACTCAAATCTTCTGCACTTCATGTATTATAATGTTTTGTTATTGTAGTAATAATCATGATAAGCAAAAATAGAACCAAACACATATTGCCATAAAACTCCTTACCATAGTATACAAATAAAAAATTATGAAGTTTTTCTTATTGCTAAACTTTGGCTTTCCTTTGTTAGCAAGCACTTTCAGGCATTCAATTACTTTATATACCATGTGGTTGACAGAATAGTATAAAAATACTGTTCAGAGCTGCACTAAACTGCGAGAAAAATCTGCTTTGTGATCTTACAGGAATTTGATATCTGATTAAGCAGGAATATATATTAAATCACATCCTTGCTCATGGTATTTGTGCAAAGTAACTATTTCAATATTCTTCTTACTTCACACAAAGTTTGGATACGAAACAAACCTTAGACAAAATGCTAGCATCTTGCTCAGGGGAAAATTGTAATAAACCACAGAAGATGCACTCTGGAAACCTGGTATAACCTTAACAGACTATCTTCTCATCTCCCATCTTGTACTCCGTAAGTTGAACGTTGCACTTCTATTTTATTTTATTTGGATTTACCAAGAGTATCTTGAGCTTTTATGTGTCTCTTTATTTTATTGATCCTCTCCACACTCTTAAAAATAATGGGCTTTTAGAATCCCAGTGCTACTAAAATTTATCTTTTTTTCTTTCTTGCTCATTCCTTTTAAAACACTCACATTTAGTGAATAACTTTTTACATGATCAGATGTGATCAACTAATTACTACCACACAAAAATACCCCAGTCCTGTCTATTAGAGTTTACTCTGTTAGGGAAAGCACACATAGACAGTTACGTGCTCCTTGTGTGTCTCTGCTATCAGCCTGCCCATTAAATATTTTTCTAAAATCTTTATTGGTATAATGCTGTGTGATAGTGTAGTGGTTTAAGCCCAGCCGGCAACTTGGAACCACGCAGCCGCTCGCTCACTCCCCCCTTTTCCTTCCTCCCCCTGCTCCCGGAGGGATGGGGAGGAGAATCGGAGGAATGTAACTCCCACGGGTTGAGATAACAGCTCTCCAGTAACTAAGGTATAATACAAACCACTACTGCTGCCAATAATAATGATAAGAGGAATAACAAGGGGAGAGGACACAACCGCTCACCACCCGCCGAACGATACCCAGCCCGACCCGAGCAGTGATCTGGGCCTTCTGGGTAACTCCCCCCAGTTTCTATACTGGGCATGACGTGCTGCGGTATGGAATACCCCTTTGGCCAGTTTGGGTCAGGTGTCCTGCCTCTGCTTCCTCCTGGCTTCCCCTCCTCTCTGGCAGAGCATGAGACTGAGAAAGTCCTTGGTCAGAGTAAACACTACTGAGCAACAACTAAAAACATCGGTGTTATCAGCGTTGTTCCCAGACTGAAAGTCAAAACCACAGCACTGCACCAGCTACTAAGAAGGAGAAAAAATGACTGCTGTAGCTGAACCCAGGACAGATAGACATGTATGTCATACTGGTGAATTAAAATTCGGCTTTCAGTGAGTAAGATTAATTGCCCATTTAAGCAGAGCTGGATTCATTCTCTTATTGGGGCAGGGGAGGGGGGAGAGTGGAATGCTGGAGGGCTGAAGGTGGGAAAAGCAAGGGGCAGAGTGCCAGCTAGACTGCAGTATTCAGTTACATGTGAAATGATTTGTAATTCTGAGTAATCACTTAGGACAAGCCCTTGCACCATTTTATCTATACATGACTCTAGGCCAAAGTCAATACTCATAGTAAAATAATGAGATGAAGCTAACTGAGCCCTTTTATTAATGCTCAAAGGAGCAAATCTGATGCTTGAGCCTCTCCCATGGAAACTATCCACTTCATCCTAAAAATGAACAAGTGGGTCATATGCCCAGTAGTAACTAGGGTTCTTGCCTCCAAAAAAAAAACAGGGGAAAATTTCTTTTCCTTTTTTGTGCTCCCTATCATGCTTTGCACAGCTGCAGGTGGAGGCGTATGAATTTTTCATTACCTGCAGGCTCATTAAAGAAATCCATCTTTCTCCTAATAAATAGTTTCTTCTGACTTGGAAAGAGAGAAGGAAAACCCTACAGAATGAAAGTCCAATAAACCAGAAGGAAAAAACCAGTACACTTTTCGAGATATGTCTTGTTATTCTTACTACTATCAACACTATGAAGCAATTCAACTACACAATGAGCTCCTTGACAATGTAAGGAATGGAGTCCTCACTGTTGTCTTTTTGAAGTGTAGTCATGTTATCCCAGGAAGCTTTTCATACTGCAGCAACTGGTGATTCTATTTACAACACGACAAAGAAATATTCTTTGACCTTGTTTCATTCTTCTGTGATTGTTCCTAATGGAAATCCTACTCACCTTGTGCACTGGAACATCCAGTTGCTTATCCAGAGTTTTGTAACTTGAGATTCTCCCATTCTGCTGCAAATTTTGTGTAGTCTTCAGCATCTTGGGAAATCTTTCACAAGCTTGAAATGTGTAATTCCCTGGATAACTTTTACTGAGGAAGAAATCTGTAATTTGTTTCACAGTAACTAGGTACCACCAGATAGGACTTGGTAAAAAAACACCAACCTTTTATTAAAACCTGTGTATAGTGAACTAAAATGATTGAACAATTTTGGAGAATACAAAAGTTAACTTTCTGAAACTGTTAATATGGACCTGGCTTTAGAAAGCCTATTTCCAAAATCCTTATAAGCCTACTAATCATGAAGGGGAGCCCTGTATAATCCTTCAATGAATGGGTTAAAATCCACAGAAAGAGATAATCTAGAGCCTAAAAATGCATCTCTCAATTTCGTCTTCTTCCTGGTAAGAAACTTAGAAACAACACTGTCTTGGTGTGAAAACATCTATGTGGGGCAAATGCATCTAGGTCATGCAGAAAACAGTATGTTGCCATAGCTATCATTAGTGTAATACACTTCACTGCAAGTCCTACTGTGAGCTAAATTCAGGCCCAGTGGGTGCTGCACTATTGACTTCAATGAAGCTGCACCTGCCTATGCCCTATCTGAATTGGTCCTTGCACGTACAACAGGAATAGTATTTCAATCACTGCCATTCACTGAACACTATTTCAACAGCCTCTCAGTGTGAATTCCTGCTATAAAATATCTGTTGTGTGGTACCCAGCTATTCCTTCCCACCCTGCTTGCCCTTCCCTCCATCATTCCTCAGAGCAGCTTTCTATCACGTTATAGACTGCTTTTGGCAGCACTGATCCAGTCACTGGGGCAGACAAAAGTCGCATCCAGTATGAAGGATGATTATCTCATGCTTTAGAAAGCCATTTTGGCTGCTGACACAAAGTTTGGTCACTTCTAAAGGGTGTTGTGGATACACATTGCCATTTTTCTGTTTTACTGGTAAGTACCTGTTTATCTAAAAATTGGCAAGAATTTTACAGTCTTCATTTTGAGGAAAAAAAATATTGTATATGCTTTTTCTCAGTATAACTTTTAATTGCTAGACTACATCAGGCTTACTAAATGTCTTTGTGACTGAGAACAATTAAATGACATTTAAAGATTTCAACTCCTGAGTGTGATTAATGGATGTATCTCCATGTGCTATGTGAGGTGATCCCAATGTTCATGCATTGACTGCCACCATGGCACAACACAGTAAATACTCCATTCCTGTTTCCTGTGACATGAGGAAGACTTCAGTCAACTAACCCTGCAGTTTCCTTTACATAACACAACAGTTATAGTAACATCTGCTAAGTGTGTGGAATCCAGTCCAGCACAGCAGATGAATGTGAGGGAGCAGCTGAGTTCCAGCCTGCATGCAACCTTCTAGATGAGACTTTGTTCTGAAAGGTAGGAAAAGGATAATTTTTAACTGAGAAGGACACTGAACTTTGCTTTTCTACTTTCCAGGCAAATACCATAACTAGCAAACTGTCATAGAGAAGGTAGGAATCTTGTTGCCTTCCATGTCATGCGCATCTAAAAAGGTAAACATAAGTTAGCTTCCTGAACTCATATGATCTCTTGATAGGAACCTGGATTTCTCTGAATGTTCTGCCCAAGCTTCAGGAGCAGTACTTAAAAGCTTGGAAAGTTAAAAAAAATAAAGCCTAGTAATGAACAGTGTTACCATGCCCAAGTCACTGGCTGGTTTGTGTTACAGGGTCATATTTTTAAAAGAGCATAAATATGTAAATATATGTGATTACTGTGTGATTTCTGAAACTCCCACTTGTCTGCATCTGAAATGGAAGAAAAACATTGATTCTTCAATATGGACTTTGATTCTTCAATATGTAATTTATTAAAAAAAAAAAAAAAAAATTTAGGAAGCTTCTTACACTTTTAAGAAATATTTTTAGAGCTCACGTGCCAGTGCTCTGTTCCATTTCTGGAAGCTGCATGTGTTCTCTGTCATCTACTAATCTCTGAAACCTGGTCTTTCAACTGAGTGAAATATGGTATCCCCTACAGCATTTGTGGTATAGCATGAGAGGAATGAATATCATAACCTTGAGAGTTTCAGCTCTGAAGCCTCCTTGGAGTGACATGACTCACTTTTTGGGAAGCATTTTGTTTTCATGGGGCTGAAATCTGGGAAATGGAAAAGTGTTTGAAAGAAAGCCCAAGACAGTGCCTGACAGTAGTTTAGTTGCTGACAGAAGAGTGAACTTCTATAAAAATTTTACATTGAACATTATCAGCTTAAGACTGATTGTCAGAGTTGGTCATCATAGTATGACATCACAGTAATTCTGAGCCTCACCTTGAATTTACTTTTTCTGAACAATTTATTTCTTACAGCAGAATACTGCTGCATTCAATTTATGGGAAGAAAGACATAATTTAGGCTTCTTCTGAGGCTATAACCTTAAAAGATATGTAACTAAAACCTGCAGAATCTTTCAGATACTATTACTTGAATAAGTCTGACAGTTCTAATGTTACCCTGTAGACATTCTGAATTTGAAATATTCAGGGGTATGTTTATTTACATTTTAAGCTGGTTTATCTCTGTATGGTCACCTTGGCAACCTAGAGGGATGGAAGGAACCCATAAGAAGACTCCACTTCTCAATAAATGTTTATCATACAATTGTTTGCATTTACAACTAGATACAGTACTTTGTTAAATCCAGACTGGGCAATGCTGTTTAACTTAGCTACAAAAGTATAGCACTTTATACTGAAAATTACTTCCCGTATGAGCAATAAAGAGCAATAGCACAACAGAAGCATCAAAAACTTCTATTGAGCACAAAAAGATGATAACTTGTCAGTATTTCCATCCTATAGAAGTTTTAAAGTCCCAATAAAAGTTGTCTACTAGATATTACAGGCCAAACCTTTGCAGTCTTTGGATATGCCTTTTATTTTCAGCACTGACTTTTCTCACTTAGAAATAAGAAATGATTAATGATAGTCTGGAAGCTATTAACTTTAAAAAGAACAGTTTAAAGTGTTTGATCCTCCTTTGATGAAGTGTGAACACTAGACCTTTTTCCTGGAGGTGTAATTGTGATTCTCCCCCTCTGAAGAGAGGGGAGAGGATGAAAGGGGGATGAGTCTCTGTTACTTAGTTTAAGAGAAACCACTTCTGATAATCAATTATTAAGCAATTAGTAAATGTTACATTTCACATTCTTTTTACATTAATGTCGCAATACTATATAATCTCTGCCAAAATTATCAGTTATTCTGTGAATCTCAGTGTTATTCAATGGACCTATGTTTTCCTTAAAGGAAAAAAAAAAAACCTATACAGAAAAAATAAATGCAAAAATACAGTGCATTTTAAAAAATATGGAATAAAAATATAATACTTTTAAAAGCCAACAATCAGAAAGTATGCTTGCAAAGATACGTGTTTCTCACCTGTAGAACATGAAAGTAAACTGAAAAGAATAGGAAAGTTAACTCTATCTTTCACCAGCATAAGTTCAGAACAGCTCAGACACTTAATGACACAAAGGTTCTGTTAGTTTTGTCCTAGGTGCGATTGTTATATTAGTATCTAAAAGATATAGCAGCAACCTGGACCCCGAAGATGCTGCATGAGAAAATTGTTCCAGTCTGGTGCGGTACAAATGATTTCCTGAGCTGGAAATCACTTATCTGTAAAGGTCCAGGTCACGCTTGGACACACAGCTGTATTGCAGCTAAAGTAAGCAGAATGCATAACAGGGCCTTACTTTTTACCTTAAACCAGCTTTTCCCATGACATGAGAACACGCATCATAACCAGTAATGTAAAGAGTTGAGGTAGCAAGGAGGCCTAGTGTACATGCAGGCTGCTAGTACAAGGTTATTCTGGAAAACAAAAAAACTAACTTCAGCGTGAGTATTACACCGAAGAGTTTCACATCTTGCAACTGTGATGATTTTGATCTAACACTTGGAGTCCCTGGGCTGGCATTAGCATATATACGATCAAAATGCAGCCTGTCAGTCTAATCCTAAAAAGTTTAAATTCTATGTAGAAAAGACAAAAGGAGAGTCAACACAAAGGGAAGTGACTTGCTTAGGCAACAGATTAATGACAAAGTAATATAAAACAACACTCCTGCTTTCCTAGTTAATGACTCATTAGCTATTGCATGCAGTGCAATACCCTAGAGCAAAGTTTGTGAAAAATATTATGGATCAGTTCAGGAAGAATTTTACTCCTCCTTACTCAATTTGTTCTGCAATTTAACATGTGGAGATACGCAGCATCAGATCCAGAGCTCTGAATTATTTCAGCTCATAGTAGCTATATAATACGTCTAGAGTACAAGATATCTCTGGTTTTACCATTTCCTTTTAACATTTCCCTGGATGGAACACAGAATGAATGCAAAATAATTGGTCCAACTCCAGATCATGTTGAGAATCATTCATGCTGTTAAAATCTAGTCCTAAACTTTCAGTACAATATTTGGCTCTTTTAAAAGTCAAGGATGTTTGTTTTACAGGACCAATATATTCTCCTACCAGTCCTAGCAGTTTTGAAGATGAGTGATTGATGCTAAAAATGGCTGTTGTACAGTAATTCTCTTTTTGATATGTCATAGACCAGTTCATGAAGAATGCATCCTTTTCTGGCAATGTTTTGGATATAAAATTTGAAAGTTAAAGCTCATTCTGTGTATGAAATGTGCATCTGAGACATACTTGTGCTGAATTTCATTACTGGTTCTGTAACAATATATTATGACAAAGCCACTTCTTTTTAACTTGAGAATATCTGTGAATCATCATTTCCAGTGGAGCTGGCTTTACAAGTTCCACAGACAAAGTTTCAAACTCACGGAATCAGGACTTTGCCTGCGGAGTTCTGTTGGGCTAATTTGTTAATGCTGTTATCTATTGATATGGAAATTTTTCATCTATTTTATAATACAGACATATATATGCATATATACACATATTACACACATTATATGTATTATTTTGGATTAAATGCCTACTGGATCTATTTGACAATACAGAAGAAAATCTGATTATTTTTTTCTATATACATACCAGACATACTATTTTAATCATGTGGATTCTGAAGTGAAATGTGCTTCTAGGTTTACCCTAGGCTCTCCCTGGTGACAAATAATATAAGCTCCAAAATGTGTTTTGACCCTCATAGGCTAAAGGCCAAATCTTCAAAGAAGGGCTTCTAAAAACCTTCCAAAGAAGGCAGTTTACCACAGTGCCACAACTCTTAGTTCAGGTCTGCGTGAACACCTTTGACAGCAGATGATAGCTGAACAAAAGCAGAATATGAAAAAGATCCCTGTAAAAGATCCTTTAGGCTACTCTTTTAAGAAAAATAAAGGAAATACTATAAAATAACTTCCCTCATACAATCAGATCAAGTTAATCGGAATCAGTTTACAAATTCCACCTTTGA
Organism: Nestor notabilis; assembly: GCF_000696875.1. Lineage (NCBI taxonomy): Eukaryota > Metazoa > Chordata > Aves > Psittaciformes > Psittacidae > Nestor > Nestor notabilis. The sequence continues at coordinate 17,826 of NW_009941502.1, read as the reverse complement.
TTCAGCCTGCTTCCCTTCCCTCAGAAAAGAAACCCCAGAGCACAGAAATCACTTGTGCTTCTACTTGTGAAGCTTGGTAACAGTGGAGATGTTCTAAATACAGTCACACAACGTGTGTTTTTCAGACACTGACGTGGAGTAACAGTACAAAGGGGCAGGACTGATGGCAAGGAGATACAAAAGCATCAGCTGTTCCTCACAGTCCTGCTGCTGAATTCGCTCCAAGGCAATGTAATTTTCAATCAGTGTAGGGTGAATGGAGCAAACTACTGTTATTCAGTAATTTTATTCTAATGACGCCTGAGAGTGAGAAGCCAAAATATGATGAGATGCTAACAATTCATAATAAGGAAACCCTCAAGAATTTAGTCTAAAGAGAAGCATGTGCCTGAAATGGACATTGTATATCATCTGGTGCAATCATTTTCTACCAAAAGAGCTGGATACTAGAGACCTATTTCTATTAATGTAGAAATACACTAAGCTAGAAAAAGGAATTTCCATTTTACAGCTGAAAAGGCACAAAAAGGTGACTTTCCTAATTTCTGAGAAGGAGTTTAATGTCTCAGATACAAAATAATGTTTCCTGGTTTTACTATCATTCCCTAATAATTACGTTCCAACAAAGCTCAACATGATTTTACTGTGCTTGGCTAGCAATCCCATAAATTTTCAGAAATAAAAAGACATTCAGAAACAAAAGATCATTATTTTCATACTGTTTGGAAATGGTAGAAAGAGATGCATTACCACTTAGGCAACAATTTCTCACTCTCATATTCATGCAAAACTGGATCAGTAACATCTGGAAGTTTTTTTGCTTCCGTCTGAGAAGTGCCTAATGGTCTCAAGGCCTAGGTCATCTTCTCCTGCTTGTAAAATTGAGTTTGACAGAAAGACATCTTGCAGGAACAGATTTTTATATGGAATTAGATAATTCCTACTGTCAGTATTGTTTTTATTGCAGAATTTGAATGTATTTACTGCCAGAAAAAGATACATAATTAAAACAACCAAGGAATTTTAAGTTTATTAAGCCTCAAGAATGGATTCAATAACATTTACATTTTATGTTTAAACTTGTTTGAGTTAGTTTTCAATTACTTAGGAAAAAAAAAAAACTTCCAAAAAGAATTTTTCTATGATCTTAGTAGCTAAAGCAAATTTAAACCAAGCTTCTGTAGGTTCTGTGGAAAAACCAACATGATCTGTAAGCACATTAAGTTTTCTTTTAGTTCCAATTTAGTTGGACAATAAGGTATGTTCATTTTCACCTTGTCCTAATGCTGCCTGCAGCAATCTTTTTGTAGAACATTTTGTTGGTGGTAAAAGGAGGATGATAGCCTGGACTGGAAACAGTGGAGGTTTATAGCTGCATTTAAAATTGCACAGTTATCTATAGAATTGTCTTCTACCTTCATCATATCTTTCTTTAGACTTGAGAGCCTAGTTCATAACTGTGCACCCCAGGTCCACCATCTATGTTCACAGTTTAAGGATATAAACTCTTTTTAGACAGGCCTGAGTTTCAGCCCATTAGAAAGCCCAACTTTTTGTAAGAGTAAGTTTTAGATCTCAACTGCTGCATCTGCCAGAAACAACCAGAAGAAAGCTGTGATAACTGTGTGGTCACTCGAAAATGGCAAAATCCCCTATGTAACAGTGGGAATGAGCTTAAAGTCCTACTGTGGAAGTTCAGCCCAAGACCTGACCTGGAACAGAGTACTGCCACCTGAGACCCTTGCAGAACCCAGCTCCTAAAGACAAGACTCCTGTTTGCCACATAAACAGACGCTGAATATGCTGTGTGCTAGCAGGTCATTAAGGGATTATTTGGGAAAGAGGGGATTTGCATGCAGCCAAATTAAGTGAGTATGCTGTTCATTTCCTGTATCTACTAAAATGCACTTTTGTGCCTCCATCTATACCAGTTTTTCTCAAAGGAGCAAGGACTTTCTGTGTTTAACAACCACTGTTTTATTTTTTTAAAATACACACAGGAAATGTAAACAGAATCCAAGGCTTACTGTTAAGATGCAGCCTTTAGTTTATTGCCTTCAGAAATCAATCCTAAAGGATGCTGAACTTTCTGGCACTGATCCAGACCAGCACTTCAGCGCATGTCAACTTTAACACAAGGGGGTTAGTCCTATGATTAGAGTTAAGAATGTGTTTATGTTTTTTCTTGGCCTTCAGCCAGGGTGCTCAGCACTTTGCAGGATCATGTCTTCAAAAAATGTGGCAGTATCTGAACTTCAAAGTGAAATGTGACCCATTGTTCTTAAATCACTTTCCACACATGCTAGATGGTAATACAGGCTAGCCAGGTCAGGCCATATCCTCCTCACACCTTCCTTTGTCTCATGTGTTCAAGAGAAAGAAAAATGATTAAAAATACTTTGGTGTTTTCCTCCCACATTACATGTCTTGAGTCCCATCAGATATTCAGATTAAAAATGTGGTGATCAGGCTAAATCCCACTGGTTACTCTGCAGTCTTTATGGTGAAATCTCCAGGTGTGAGTACAGACCCAGACTGCCACGAAGTGTCAGTGCTCCTACACTGAACTTTTCTTTGAATGTTAAGAGTTCAGGCTTGTAGAGCATTTTGGATTTTCCACTAGCTCAGTAGAATAGCATTACTGTAAGGTTTATTACTGAATGTAAAAGAGTCTCTCAGGTTTAGCAGTAAGGGTAAGCCCTAACATCTGGAAGGAAAAAAAGAAAAAAAAAGCAAGAGAGGATTTAAGGTCAATTCCGACAATTTTGCAGTGGTTTGGTGCAGGAATGTATTAAATTTTGCAACAAACTTTCATTTTAGGATAGTGCTTTCCAAACCAAGTTATTTAAGGGAACTTTCAAAGCATTCAAGACACAGTGACAATATAGTGATAGTGGTAGCTAGCTTTGATTTAATCTCTTAAATCTGGTTAAGTTTTAGCTTTACCCAGAGCCTAGTGTATTATGAAACACAGTTGTCATGGTTTTCCTCCAGTTCTACTTTCCCTCTGATGGTATTCTTAAACCCAAGGCTTATGTTACATTAATCACCTAAATTAACTTGGGGAAATAAAAATGGCAAGAACAGCATTTCTAGACACAGGCATCCATTTCTTAATACACATTGCCACCTGGAGAAACCTCAAGATACAATATTTGCACTGAAATCTAACATGCTAACTCTAAAATTCATAATAGTTTCTCAAGTTTGTTAAACATGCTATTTCCAAGCTATTATTTACGCATATTATTATTGATTTTCTTAATACTGTGGCATTTAAATTTTCACAGAAATGCTGCCTTTTTTAATTTGATGAAGGCAGTGAACACACTGGACAGCAGGTAAATTAATTCAGCTAATGAGAAGAAAAAAAAACATTCATTTATTTTACATTTATTTAATAGTTTATTTGCAAGTATAACCGTATTTATAAAAAATAGACAAATTCATCTGTGTTAGTCATGGAAATATTTAAGGACTTATAAAATAGAAATCTTTGCTGTTGAAAGAATTTGAGCAAGTTGTTGTGTAAATTGCTATGAGATCCTAATGTCAGAAAAGGCTTCTGAAAATTAAAGAGCTGCTGACACCTCATGGCAAACTTTAAAAACCATTCTCAGCAAACACAGCATTACTTCTACCTATTTGTCTTGTTTCCTTTACAGTAAAGGGCATCTGTTTGAAAACAGTATCTTTGTTTACTAAGCCCACATTTTGCAATAGCAGCTGGGTCAAAATAAATTTGGTGACAGTGCCAAAAAAACATTTTCAATTCAGGTAAGCAAAAAACAGCATGAGCAAATGAACTCTGAAGAAGGAAATATTTTTCTTTCAAGGATGCAAAAGAGCAGAAAAGAGATATAGAGACTAAACTACTTTTGTGTATAAATCGGTTAGCTATTCTATCAATGGGTCTTAATCTAGTCATTAACAGAGAGGTGCTGCTAATACAATACCTACTTACCTTGCTTTCAGTATTATAATCATCTCATTTTGGACTTATTGTCTCAGCTGTTTCAAATCACAAAAAGCTGACATTCCATGTAAAAAGTTGTCAGCAAGTTACACCTTTTAATGGCTCAAAGCTGCTGAAAAGTTTTAAATCTGTGGAACACAAAACAAAAAGGTATTTTTGCAATGCTTCTGATGTTTTCTCTCCTCCTCCACCACACCTTTTTTTTGTGCTGTGAAGTATCTTGAGTTCCATCGTATGATGTTTCCTGACAGAGAGACTTTTCAATCTGCCAAGGACTAAATCTGTACTGGAATGTAAGACAAAAATCCAAAATAGTAAAAAAATTAAGCCCCAAAGTAGGAACTTAAAATACTGGAAAAGTCATTCTGTCAGTGCAAATAGCAGCTGAGAGTTAAAATGTACCATTTTCCAAAACAAAGCCTTCAACACTCAGTCTGAGAGGCACCAAATGATTGTGGAATAATTTTAGAAATTAATGACAAACATTCTTCGGTAGTGAATACCTGAGAAGGCAACAGATAACCCTGTGGTTGCTTGGAATTTCTACACTTGTAAAGGCATTATGGTCAGCTAGATCTGCAATCACTGTAAGAAATGCATTACATATACCATGTACCCAGTAGCTGGTTTGCCCTTATCATGGGTACAACTGCAGATATAAGCTGGTTTAGGTAGCTATAAGATGTTTATTTCCTCCCATAAAATTCTGTAATATCGACTCATGTAGTACTTTTTCCTAAGTCTTTTGGCTATTTGGCAAACTGATTCTGAATGAATCTACATGCAAAATGCAGATAGAATATGTGGAACACATGCATTAGATAAAACCTTACTTTGGGAAATAGCTGAATATTGTTGGAAAAAAGTTTAAGCAGGCTGCTGTTTAAATCGCTTAGCATAAATTATCTTAGCATTTCCTGATGTAATAAATTAGCCTGTTACATCAGGAAAGGCTTCTCAAAATTAAAGATCTGCTGACTTCAAATGAGTTCCAGATAACCAGTCTAATTTTGGAATGTATCTAAGGCCAATGTATGTAGAACACAGTTTGTTTATACTGCATGAAGATCCAGCTCAGGATTTCTCTGGGAGAAATCCAGGAGCTATTAACGTGCTCCTGGACCATGCAATGTGGTGACAGTTTAGCAGCTGTATAGTCCCTTTTTTTGGACTGATCTTTGGTTATGTAAGTTACTTGTAATAATATCATTATAACTATAGTCATTATTCCTATGCTGTGGTGCCTGGGCATGTTGATCATGAGCAAACATCACATTGTAGTAGACATTGTATCCACAAACAAAAGATTGTTTCTTCCTCTGAGGGTGCTTCAAGAGTGGAGAGTTTTGACATACACTCCATTGGTCAACGGAGACCAGCATAAACTTGATCAGCAATGAGGCCAGCTTGTCCTGTTTAGATCTTTCTACTACAGTATCAAGGCAGTAACCAACACAGGCCATCTCTGAAAACAGGCTTCCATAAGTCAGTAATGCCTGGCAGTATGACACTGATGTCTTTTATTAAGAGCATAAGATACCATTTTAAGTGAAATGCATTTAGATTCTTTTAATAGATTTCAAGAATTCAACTTTCTCTATGTTCCATCAAAGAAAATACCAGCTCCAAAGATGCAGCTTGGTCCTACATTTTACAGTCCACTACTGGTGTCACTATCCATTTCTGTCTTGCAAATTCCTACCAGGACCCCTCTTCGGGAGAGAACTTAAGCTTACATTATGTTCAGCTCAGTTTAGGCACACGATGAGCTTTCTTGTCTGAGCAGTAGACTTTCTCTGGATCAGGATCTAAACTTGGTTGAAATTCACTCCTCTACACATGTATCAGGGCAGAAGACAGGAACAGGGGGAACAGGTTCAACCCACTCCCCCTTGAAGCTGAATGTTTGAGTGCAGACCTATCCTGGCTACTTTTTCCAGGTGTAAAATATATCAGAAGTGAATAAGAATGAATCCAATGGCCCATCTCCCAGCTCATCCACAAGGGACTGTCACCATTGCCTATTTGCAACAGCAGACAGATGATCTCTGTTTTTCAGTTTTGCCCACCAAATTGGAGACCTAAGTAATGTGAAAGGTCTTGTGCAAAGCCTTCCTCACTTTCAAATACAGTGAGAAACTAACACTGACAGCAAAATTAATCTTGAGGAAATGAAAAAATTTCTCATCAAGTTTCATTTAAATTCTGCCTGAATACACCTTATTAATTATTAAGAATGAGGAAACAGCTACAAAAAAGAGGTGTATAAAAAATATTGAGAATGTTTAATTTGAAAGACTTCATGAAATAATTTAAACAGTGCTACAAAATCTAAAAAGCTATTTTAGTTATAATCTTTAGTGAAAATATGTATGAATAGAACCTTTCTAAGCAGTTCAGATCCTGTCTCTTTTTTCTCTGGAATTTCTGAAGAGGAAAGAAAGATAATATTTAATAGTGAACCTTTTTGCTCAGTCTTAGAGAGCATTCCCACTGATCAGCCTTTCAATGGCTCTCCATCTAGTCTGGATATATGTGTTCATTAGATTTTTCTACTAACTTGGCTAGACATGAAATAGTAATGTTGGCATTTCTGACCAACTTTTTTTTTTTGTTGTTCCAAATATTTGAGATACAGATTTTTTAAGAAATATCTCTATCTGTAAGATTAAATGAGTAATCACGTATCTAAACAACAGCTTTCATATGACATCCCTGGATTTCTATTTGCAATGGCAATACGTACATGAAAGTGAGTGCAAGCATGCCTTTGTACACATACATTAAGAAAATAGCTATGAAAATGAGATAACCGACACTAAGCAAAGCTGTATTTTAGTGGTTTCCTCTCTGGACTTCATCATATAGTACCAGAGTTTTTTATTCAGAATACATTACCAAGAAGGGATAGCAAATGAACAAGCTATTAAAAGCAAACAAAAAAAAAAACAAAAACCAAAACCAAACCAAAACAAAACATAAATCCTAGAGCAATCATAAAAGGACTGTAAAGAAAAGAGTTCCTAGATGCAAAATCTGGCATGAAATTATTTGAAAGTACTTCAGATCAATATGCTCTTGTGGGCCACTCTGTGCTTTCTGTGAATGTCAGTTCAAAGCACACCAATTTTTCTATTTTTTTATGTTCCATTATTGGAACATCAGGCCCTGAGACCCCTGCTTTCATGATCAAACCTGGTTCAATATGTTGAAGATCTCCATCCTTTTGGAGTAATTCAAGAGGCATAATAAACAATGTAGACTTTCACGAATCACCAGGAGACCAATCTATACAGGGAGAGTACTTGCCAAAGCTTCAGAATTTGGTAGAGATTTAAAGAGCCAGTGTAAATTTACAAGTTTAGAATATTTTCCTTTTACTACTTAGAACGCAGTTAGCGAAAAATATTTACTCCCTTAGTCCTTATTTTATGTTTTTTTATTCAAAACTTCATTTGTTCCAGAGCAGTTCAGCTCTGCATGGTTTTAGTTGACAAATTCAAGGTGACTTGGTCCTTTTTTACTGGTTAACTTTAGGAGCTGTTTCTGCTGAATGAAATCAAATACAAAAGCTGTTGCCTTTTGGATCCATTTAAACTCTGGAGGAGCCAACATTTTACAGGGCTACTGTGTAAGTCTTTGAACTCTAAGTTTTTCAATGTTTGGGGATTTTTTTGGCTTCTCCACATTAAAGATGTATCTGTTTACATTTACAATGTACTCCTCATTGACATTCTGAAATTTTCTTCCAACATTCAGGAATGCTTACTCAGCCCATGCAGGAGTTGACGTTTGTTGTCAAATTTCAAGGAAAATTAAAATTTAGACCCTAGATAATTGTCTTTTGCTTTTGATATAAATGTCTATAATTTCTGGATTAATATAAAATAACTAGGTCTATTGGTGATGCTTATATAAATTGTATATGTGACTACAATTTAAATAATCAAACTCCTACCTAATTTCCTTCAGGTTTGAATGTGAGAAACTAGTCCATGTGGGAAAGACTCCTTTACATAGATTGCAATCTCAAAAGAAAGGATGAACTAATTAGCAGCAAAGTCCTGGTGCTTTTTACATTCATATATGCTGTGGTATGTTCTCAAGGGTGTTTTTTACCTGCATTTCACTTCCCAACTCCAGGAGCTTTCTATCTTGTCGTTGCAAGCTATGGAATTTTACTGTCTGATCATTACTTACTTTTCACTTTTAAAAACTACACTACTGGCCCTGCATTAAACTTTGCAGTTCACTCTCTTTGGAAGGAAGATGAAGTGATCACAGCTTTTCAGTGCAAGGATAATAATTTTCCACTGTTTGTCTACCATAAAAGTATTTACAAAAGAATTTAAGCTATGCTTGAAATGTGTTGTGAGAATGTGCTTGCCATCTCCTGTTGCTTTCACCATATTGGTGCAATTGCCAGACATTATTAATCCTGGCACCAGGAAGTTAGAGGTAAACCAACACTTAAACTGTTCCAGTAACTGCTACAAGTTATTGTCCGAAGTATACCTCACCTTGCAGTCTGCATATTAGAGCACTACTTATCTCCTGTGTGTGGCGGTGGATAATATGCTATGGATGAAAATAAAGTGAAGCAAAAGATAAATTACCAGCAGAAAATTTGTGTATACATTGGAGACCATCAACCCTTTATTCCAGAACATTCAATTTTCTTTACATGAATTATGCTTACAAAAGAACAAAAATAGCACAAAATTCCTTCAAAATTTACAAGTTTTGCAAAACTATGTTTTAATGATGTCCATATCTGTTTAGTATTTTTTACTAAGAACTACATGAAAATATTTGCCATTAATATTTTATGTAGGTGTTGAAAATACTGGTAGAAGATGAATTTTTGATGTTATTGTAAAATATACAACTTAATCATAAGGATTACGTTATACCCAACTTGACTATAAAGCTTTCATTATGTACAAAATAGATGCAATCAGTGACCACACTGTCCAACCAAAACTGCTTGTGTTCGTATTGAACTCCCATAGACAAATCATTTCCTACAGAGGTTCAGAACAAAAAGGTATTTGCAAGAATCCTTCTGTAAATATTCCACAGATCACATATATTCTGAAAATAATGGAAATGCAAAATAATAAGTAGTCCGTTAAACAGACAGCAGTCAGACAGTACAGAGTTTAGTTCATAATAATTCCTGGGAGTATGGCACTTCTAACAGCCATCATTTTACAAAGTATTTCAATTTTAAGTCTTCAGAGACCATATTACAAAGTCAAAATTAATAAAATAAAATAAAGGAAGCTATAATGTTGTTTAAAAAAACATGTGAAGTTTAACAAAAAAGCTGTTAAAATGACATTACTGTCCAACATAAACCAAAAAATACAAGGGAATTCCGAATCAGGGCAGATGCAATAACCTTAACGCAACCCCGTTGTGCCTACCAATTGCATACATATGGTATGTAAACTAACCCGCTGTTCTGAGACCCTCTGCTAAAGGACCATATGTGCTGCAATTGGTAGGCACAGAAGAGCTCTGGGAAGGGTGCTTTGTGACAGCTTATACTAAGTTCCTTCTTGGTCTTCTTGGGTCACATTCACACCTTCATTATACCATAACCTGTTTGGTTCAACATTTCTGTTTTGTCCTGACTTTTCATTTATTCCACTAATTGTAGTTTCATTGGGATTGAACATTAAGACAAAAATCTTGACTAACATTTTCCCACTGAACACTATTTGCCAAAATAATCACATCAGTGAAAGCTTGTATCTCTTAATTCTGAAAATTTTCACCTAAATAACTTTCTCATGTCCTCTAAAGTAAATGGCCATTTATCTTCTTGCTTTTGTCCTGTCACCTCAGTGACAGACACCTTTATCCAAACTCAGATATGTTTGTTTGGCTCTTCCAAATTTTTTATAAACCTAAAAAAAAAAAAGTTCTATATGTTCCACTATATTCAGCAGCAGCACAGTCTCCAGTATATGACAGATTCAAATTGTGATATTTCACCACATTCTACTTTTTCTACTTTTCATCACTTTGACTATTCTCTAGGTAACTCAGTACAGATTAATATCACCCATTTTCCTGTAAACAGCAACATAAACCAAGGTGCAACTTCTACTCTATTAAATATTAATACTTATCATTTAATATTAAAGAGGCTGCATTACTTTTCCCATCCTGATCTATAGCATTTTTGAATGTCTTATGAAGATAATTTAATAGGTCTAATGTAATGTCCTGGGAAGAAAATGCTAATCTTCCTACGACACTACAGATGCCTACAAACTCTAACCTGGACAGTAAATATGTGCAGGTAAAGTATGGCATAAAAAACAGAAAAAAAACTTTACTAATTAATAATATATATGATGTGTGCTCATGATAGAACATTTACAAAACACAACATAAATGAACTGTGGGACAACAGACAGTAGAACCTCAAGCCTCGAAGGTATTTAGACATTTTTGTGCTTTTGTGGTTACGTTATTATGTATAAAAATCATTAAAGGAAAAAAATGAGCAATAAATATTGCTCTGGAAGTCTGTTTGTCTATCTAGTTTCCAAAATCCTTCACTGAGTTTTGAGTGCTCATTTCATCACTCACTGCAGCCTGGGGATTGTATAAAGGTGGTTTTGGTTTTCTCTAGTCTTAGGACTTTCCTGGTGCCAGATCAGCTAGGGTGGCACTGAAGCAGCCTCAGGCACTTTGCTCTAGGCTTCTCTAATTTAAGACAGTTACCAACAGCCTCTAAGGGCCAATTTATGAGTAAGGTGTCAACTAGAAATACAAGTCATATAGCCTCCCATAGTGGGCTGATGCTGTACCTTGCAGTGTCTCCACATGTGGGAAGGTTTCCTTTTTCTTGGTAGGTGACTGGAGCCCCCAATGTTAAGCAGACCTGCAAGTGCAACTCCAAGGGAGTACTGGAGCTTATCTACCAGCATACAACCTGAGAGTGAAGGCAGGACTTTTCAGTAATCAAAACTAAGAAATGCAATTGTAGAAAACCATGAGACATTTTAAGAAAGGGGAAAGAGATGGGGTATGTTCCATCCCTTTCAGGTTGGATTTCATAGTTCTTTTTCATTTTGGGGAAAAGTTTTAGGGTGGTAGGACTTACTGATCTCAAGCTAGTATATTTACACAATTAAACAGATCTTGCACTGTGTTCCAAAAAAGTCAAACACAAACTGGACTTATGCTGACCTTCTGCAATAAGAAATTACATTTTAGACTCCTGCAGGCTCTTTTTCACTTCAGTGATTCCCCTCTTTTTCTGACATTGTTCCATTTGGGCTACAAAGAGAAAAAGGCTAATATCAGATTTCTAGAACAAAACTTATTAAAAGCTGTGTAGATGAAATCAAGATCAGAACCATGACTAGAAATAAATGGAGCATATAAACAATGTAAAAATTACTAATTTTATGTCTTTGTGACTATTTTCTTAATAATAGATGATCTTGCATTTAGCATCGACATTTATAGATGTTCTTTCACCATTATGGGGTTGAATTGAACTTGAGATACAAATCGTTGCACACAGATGGGCAACTAAGAAACTTAGGTTCTTAGGTTTACTTTTCTTGTTAAGTGGAAAAGGACGAAGAATTTCTGGCCAAGTGCAAGCTGCTAGGATCCCTTGACATAAAATTGAATTGAGGTAGACCATAAAAGAAGGAATGGTTTCAAAAAACACAATATATGTCATGAAATGTCTGGTTCCTATCCAGGTTATCCCTAAAGTAACTTTGGAATTAATTTACTTGTATTTAAGAATGCCTTTCTACTTATCTGACTACTTTTGAGGGCTCGAAGTAGACTATGTCAGCAAAGAATTAACTTTAGTTTTTTAAAGCTACCTTGCATAGGGTAAGATTTGAGGTATTTTAACATTGTATGTGCCATTATATGCATGAAACAGTCAACGTTTTACATCTGGGAACACTAACCTTAGGTTATTTGCAATCTGATGGATGAAGATATGATAACCATGGATTCATTTCTTTATTTCTTAAGAAATATCCATTTCTGATAATGAAGAATTGCAGACAGTAACCTGACATCCATTGTGCTAGACAAAATGTGCTTTTTAGTCAACTTCCTCCTTATTTTCAAACGTTTCTCCTTTCACTGTTGTGGCCTATAGCTGTACAAGTGGATAAGTGGCTCTTTCAGATCTGATGCCAACATCAGTCTACAAATTGGCAGATGGTGCCACGAGGCGAGGCAGTTAGTTGGCAAGTCCCCCACCCCCTGCCCTGTGACCAATTTAGCTTCTTCTGTTGGCATGGATCCTGCCATCCTGAGCCAGTGCCCAAACTAGGCCTTCTAGTGTGTGACTCAATATGCTACTGCTTAGCCTTAGGACAGCTAATCATGTATTCTTTCAAAATTGATTTGAATTAATTAGGCACTGTGGGCAGGGTCTGAAGGGGAGAAAGTGCATGGTCTTAGTAAAGCAAAGCAGAAATTCATTCCCTAGTAAAACAATATGCCTTCCCCTTCTGCCAGTGGCTAAGTGCTGCCCTTTATTTACTCCTACACCACCTTTCTGTTGAGCAAGATCAGGTTTGATCTGCCGGGTACTCATTAAGTTACAACATATTTGTTTTGTTAATTGGCACCAACTTTTAGGTTGGGGTTTTTTTTTCCTGGCAGATATAGATCTACTTGGCAATTGTGCACCCCAAGTAAAGGAGGAAGTGTAAAGCCCGGTGCTGTATAAGCGTAATTAGCTTTAACAGGAGAAAGAGAAGCTGGAGTTAAGACAAGCTTTCTGGCTGAGTTATGGGGAAACTTTATCAGGAAGTGTTGCTATGTCAGTGGGAAAGTACTGTAGCTATGGATACTGGGGATTACTGAAATATAATTCAGCCACATAAAGGCCAAAGCAAAATGAAACAAATCCCTTCCAAAACTTTAGATATTAAACTCACAGCATAAGGCCAAAACCAGAAAGCCTTTCAACTGATAGATTGACAGGCTCATAAATTTCCCCACAAAACCTTGCGGTGGGAAGGAGTCTCTCCTGGAGCTGGTTTCTCACCAGGGACCCTGTGTGCACAATGGCATGTTTGCTCAGACATTTGGAGCTGAGTTTCAGAAACTAAAGAAGGGTTGGGTCTTTACTGGTGTCTCAGAGTTTCCTTCCAACGTGCCAGCAGACAACATGTATGCAATAAAAATTCAAGTAGTGGTGAAACAAATATTATTGGAAGACTTTAAATACAGAGGGAGAAAAATAGCCTTCCAGTTCCAAATTTTGTTAAAGTAAATGAGTTCCTTCTTGGGAATACCCCACTACATGAACAGCAAAATTTTTGAAAGTTTCAGCTGAGATTTTCTGTTGAGAGTTTCTGTTTTGAAGGTTTCAGCAGTTCACCATTGTGTTTATTTTGCTTTCAGTTAGGTTAGAAAAGCAAGAAGCTCGTGCAAGCAATGCTTCTATAACTATTAGTGAAAGTTTTTGTATGAGGCTTATGACACCACAGTTCTTCTTGCAGCCTTTGCTTAAAGCAGTTTCAGGATGGTGCCCAAGTAATTCAACAACACCTCATGTGACTCTGCTGCTTTGTTCACTATGCCAGCATTTTATAGGAACGTATAAAATTGCAGATGGAGAAGAAAAGATATACATTCATGCAGGAAGTGTGCAGGTAAACAAACCAAATTTCTCATTTCTTCTGGTGAGGCTCTAGGAAGGCTGTTTAGCAACTTTACATTATTTCCAGACAGAAGGATAAAAATTTTATATAAATTACCATTTGAAGCATTTTATCAGATTTTTGTTTTCATTTTTCTTTTTATGGATCCAGAGCATACAAAAAGGATTTATAGAAGTTAAACAGCAAACAAGAAATATAGGAATGTAATGCTGAACAGTTGGAAGTATTAGCATAATTGTCTATTCTTTTTTTTTTTCCACTAGGGAAGAGCCTGATCAGTAATATGAATGAGTTAGTTATTTACCTGTCTATAGTCTTCCTTCTGCAAATCATTCACTCAAAGAGCATGTCAGAAAGCGTTATTCTCCAGAGCAGCAAGAAACTGGGACTAAAGACCCATGGGAACTATTTCTTTCTAACATCTTGTAAAAAAAGAAAGTCATGGGAGAATTACCAAGTTAAAGGTCTTAAGCCTGACAAAGAACAACAGAGAAATTAAAAGCATATACACCAGAAAGCTGTCAAGGTGCAGAGGCTGCACAGGTACCACAGGCATAAAGCGAAGCAACACAAGTGAATTAAGTACAAATATAAGAGGGAAGCGAGGCAGGCGAGGAAGGCAGCAAGATAGAATCAAGTAACAGCTGTGGAAAACTCATCATCAGACCTGAAACTGGAATTAAGGCTAAATCATACCATGAGAGCACAGCCTAAAGAAAGGGTATACTAGAAACAATGCCAGAACAGAAGAATCATAATTTTACAACAAAATGCCTACATGCACAAACAGATACAAATAGATTAAAATAACTCTCTATAAGGAATAAAATTGCCATCAATATGGAGATAAAAAGTATTTTATAAACCTAAATATTAGGTTAGAGGCCAAATTAGGTGTACAGTTATAGATTTGTACCACTATCAGCCAGGTGAAGGTTCACATGCAATATATATTGAGAGAGGTGAGAAAAGGAAACTTTCGGTTTTGAGAACATCTCACAGCACAGTACTTATTAAAAAAAAAAAAAAAAAAAAAAAGTTTGATCAATTTTATTCAGTAATAATTGAAAACTTTTCCTAGTTTAGAATTAGACCCTATGTCCTTAGTTTGGTCTGTTATCTCACATTGTGTATTGAGGTAGATACTTAGACTCAGAAATACCCCTAGTACTTTTCAAGCACTGGAAGTTTAGAACTGTTCTCAACAGAACAACAAAAATGAGGGCCAGTAAAATCAGTATTACCATAGTATGCCACAATGTTAATGTGCATTAATAAAAAAAAATTGTGGCACCACATAAGCTTTGAAGAGAACCTTCTAGGCAAGTTTATACTTATTTTTAACATACCCACAGTATGTAGAATCATCTGTCCAGCTCGCACATTTCTAACACGCATTTCTAAGCGAGGAGTGAGATTTGGCAGAAGGAATTAGACAACTCAGTAGGAAGCAGAGGAATAAAAAAATATAAAGCTATATATAAAACTATAAGCCCATAGAATGTAAATATTTAATGCCAGCAAGTCCAATATTGTGTAATACGTAGGTTTTATTGTCTGATGCCACTTTTCAGCAGAATTATAGATGTAATTCAGAAATTGGAGACAAATAACAAAGCTTCATCTTGCATGTGTGACTGCTTCTAAGAATGCATAACAAAGTCATAATTATTTTACCAATAAAACTGTAAGTCCAAGCTTTTGGCTCAGTCAGAGGAGACTGGATGTTATATGTGGAGAAACCCATATTTCATGAGACAGTGTGGAATTAGCTTATAGGAGACCTTCCCTTTAATAATACCAAATGCAATGCATGTCCTGTGTGTAGGGCAGCTGCAAAAGCTTGTGCAATATATGATTATGAAATAACTGCATAGTGACTTACACAAATTCTAATTCTTTATGGCATTTTTTTCTTAAATTGTGATTATTTAGAATCAGACTCTTGATCCTTTAAGACACCACAAAAAATGCTTTGGTCCTTTCAAATATGAAAATACTGTTTTCTTTAAGAAAAAAATATAATCACCCAAAGTCAATAAACTAAAACCGGTAAGTGTTTGGTCAGTAAATACAAAAAATTAGGATTGTTCTTAATTAAACAATTGTGATTATTCTTTATTTTGTGAACAAGTTTCCTGATTAGCCCTATTGGTTTGAGTTTTTCTTTCTAGTTAAATATGTTGGATGAATAGTTTTGGAAATTAAAGTCTGCTTTTGCACATGCTGATGACCAGAGCAATGCAGATGATCTTATAATGCCCAGATGCTTTTGGCTGGTTAGGGGATTTTTTCCTGTGGGTGGTCAAACGGTCAATCTCTTCAAACTAAAGAGCATCTAATATTGTCAGTTGTGTTGTGCTGTGCTTTTATGTTGTAAAGTGTCTTCCAACAGAAGACAGAACTTAACTGTAATTTAATTAGTTCATTAAAGGAATACAAAGTATCAAAGCCTAACAGCTTTGTAAATATAATTCATAATCCAAAACCTGTATTAATTCTTGGCTCCAAACTGACAGGCTGGCAACAATTTATTTTGCGTATATTGTTAGCTTTAAAATTATTTGAATCAAAGATTAATATAATGAAGAAGTACTATTTTAATAATAATAATAAACAACAAATAAACCAAAACCAAAACAGTAGAAAATGGCTTTAAAATATATAGACATATTAAGTATCTTTTGAATATCTATTTTACTGCTTGGTCCCAGACAAACAATGGAACTATTAGCAAGAACACATTACTATGCTTGGCGATGTTTCATATGGTATTTGACAATCCATAGGGGCTACTTCTCATTCTCCGTAAATAAAATACATAATTTAATGGGTGTCTTTTATCTTACACATCATAGCAAACCTACAAGAACATCACTTAACCTCCTCTATCCATCTTTCACCTGCCATGTTCTTGCAAACATGGATAAGCTGAAATTATAATAGTTTAAAATTTGTATTATGAATATGTATTTTCACATTGCACATGTTAAAAGTTGTCCCATACACAGCAGATTTGAGACTGTCAAATATATTAAAAACACTGATTTGAGAAATGCATATGACTTCCAAACATCTTGGGGATATGTAAAACATTATGAAATCAAGTGACTGTGAGCTATGACCCACATACTTTTGCTGTAAATTTCCACAGTCAAGTATGTATTGGAAACGTTATGCTAATACTTTTCGTTCTTTCTCATGTAACTGCCTCAGCAGATTAACATGACAGGTGTCATGTGCCGTGTTTTGTGAGCACGGCACTGCCAGTTACAGTAAAATGACAACAGGGCAATTGATTAACTATTTCTTATTGATGACAGTGAAAAAACAACCTCACCACCATTCTTAATTCTTTTTAAATTTTCATATCAATTAATTGCAGAACTCACTTATGCCCCTCTCTCTTACCTCAGAATTTAGAAAATATACAGAAGGCTCTTTTGTGGGTATAATTTGGGAAGACAAATGACATCTATGTCAAGCTATATTATTTGAGAACCTGGTCCTCATAACGTTTTAAAAAAGGCAGAATGGCTACATATATAGATTACAGTCATTTGCTTAGCAGACATTTTTTCTGACACTATTTTAATGTTTTGTGGCTTTTTGAAAAGAATAAAGCCTCTTAAATAATTGAATAGTTGTATTCTGCTTTCAAGACTAATCTAAAGCAAGGTATACATGAAATCTCCAGAAAAAGACTTTTCCTTAAGACTTCAGTTCTGCATAACATTCAGACACACATCTGAGGTTAAGGGTTTCTCAGACAAGCCTCAACATCTAAACCTTGTGATTTTAATTACTTGTTAAGTACTAATTTTATGATTTATTGCTATTCTCTTTAACAAAAGTTCAGCATTTCATACACAATTTTTATTGTGGTAATGTTCAGGAACACCAGACTAGATACTGTGTGAATCCAGAACAAGGAAGTTAGTCTTATGCGACAAACATCTCTACAAAATAATTTCCTGATGCACTTCAGTATGATACAGATGCCTATTCCAAGACACTGAAAAGTGTGGAAATTACATTTCGTAGGTGATAAAAATGGGCACAGCTGCTTTTAAGAGCCATGAATGTTTTCAAATTATTTATGTTTCCTAGTGTATTTTACAACTCTTTCTTCTATTCCACGTCTAATCTATTGTCCTGGGTTCAGCTGCAGCAGTCATT
>NW_009941501.1:15399-18063 GCF_000696875.1 Nestor notabilis | reverse complement strand
CCTTCCGGGCGGGCTGTCGCTCCTGGTGTGGGCCGCGGCCGTGCATGCATTGACCCTAGCACTTCCTCATGCCGGTTGCCACGTAAGAGAACACTCTCATAGCAAGTGTGAGCATAAGCGCTTGTAATGTTGCACTGTATAGCCTGTCTTCAGTTTTGTTGTTGTTCCCTGTCGCGTAGTATGGCTGTGAAGTGACAGTTCTGTACAAATTACATGCACAAAGGTAACTAGAACGTTTTAAGATGTGAAAAGACAAGCACCGAGAAGTTAAGGAATTGCCGAGCTGAAGGCTTACTAGCGTTGATAATAGTCCTCAGTCCACAGTCGGGCTGTGAAACGAATTTGTAGCAGGTTATTTTCCTCCATACTGAGTAAAAGGCAGAGAAAAAAGTCTGATACTAAAGCAGGGTCTGAATAACACATATATAAAAAGGTATTGGACTATATTTTGGAAAACTCAGAGAAAAGGACTGCTCAGTATTCTCTCTGAGGAAACGGGCTTATGGAACGCAAATACAAGTTTAGGACTAACCAAAGAACACATAAGTAAGCTTGTTCTGTCATTTTCTAACTTATGAAATATTTCAGTTTTCAAGCACAGATATTAATGTTGCATTTTTGTGCTCATTGTACTTTTTCCATTTCTGAGAAAGTACTTAAAAGCTAATGTACATTGT
The DNA here is from genome assembly GCF_000696875.1 of Nestor notabilis. Taxonomy (NCBI): domain Eukaryota; kingdom Metazoa; phylum Chordata; class Aves; order Psittaciformes; family Psittacidae; genus Nestor; species Nestor notabilis. The sequence continues at coordinate 17,386 of NW_009941501.1, read as the reverse complement.
AACACTTGATGTTTGATGTTCAGTGGCTCAGTGATTGCTTTAAGGCCTAAGCAGAGGGTGTCAAGTTGGGTACCTGTTAAATGAATATAAATCAACTTTTTGTTGAGGCTAATAAGTGATTTATCCACTGTGAGTGGTAGGGATCTATCTGCACTGATCAGACCAGTCCATAAAACTACAGTCAAGATCTTTTCCCATGAGATCTACCTTTTTCCCCCCACTGCATCTCCTGATGCAGATATTCCACATTCTGCAGTGTTAGAGAGAACGGGCTCCTTCTGTCTTACCCCAGGGCAGCCTTTTTAATTTTTAACACAATTTGTGTTTAAATTCCTAGAATTCTAAAAATGATTGAATATCAGAGGGCATCATGTTGACATTCACCTGCATTATCAACAGCTGTGATTTTTAAATCTGCCGTTCAGAACTCCAGCACTTGGGCTGGTGCTGAGGGCAGGTTATTGCCCTCTAAGGGTTTAGCACTAGACAGCATTTGGATGCTTTGTCAAAGCGTTTCATAGTTACTTGCGGTATCAAGAGGAAATCTGAGGTTTTTAGGTTGCATTCTAGATACTCTTATAGCAGTAGACCTCTGCTCATTCCCTCCAAAGTGTTTCACCTTCTGCCCAGTTACCTCCAGTATTGTCTCCACTTCACGCAAGCATAGAATGGTTTGAGTTGGAAGGGACTTTAAAGCTCACCTACTCCCAACTCCCCTGCCACGGGCAGGGACACCTCCCAGTAGACCAGGTTGCTCAAAGCCTCATCCAGCCTGGCCTTGAACACTGCCCAGGATGGAGCATTCAGTTCTTCCTTCTCAGTTTCAGTGTCTGTATTCCAAATAATTGATAGCTTCAGACTAGGCTGACATCTACTTCTTCCTCCTCCTGAGTCTTTTCTTTCTCTTCCCTTCCTATCACCAATGCTGCCTTGCTTTTCCTTCCTCCCAGTTTTGGTTTTCTTTCTTGAATTCTGTTCGTACTGAAGCCTCGCCTCACGTTCATCTTCTCACTGCACAGCCGTAGTGCTGTGCTGTGGGAGCAGCATCCAGCTCTGGTCCAAAGCAGACAGCAACACAGCTGGAATGAGGTGCTGGGCAGGTGCTCCGCCTGGCCCGGGGCAGCGACACAGCTGTGGGATCAGAGTTCTCCTTCCTAGCCCATCCCACAGTGGTTTTGTATCACAGTATTAATGTGTTTGAGCACTTGGCTGAACTGTATTAAGTGGTGTAATTCTGTCATACACAGTATATTTTCTTCCTCCTTTCACCACCACCACATCCCTCCTCCCCTCCCCGCCCCGCCCCGAGGACTATGAGTGTTGCTGCAGGACCTGAGGACTGTGGAAATCTTTACTTTTTCTTTTTTGGTCTTTTTCATAGACAGACTCTTAAGTGGTGTTTAAGAAGGCAAATTGAAGGTGCTTAGCATCTGGAGAAGAGACTGGCAAACTTGTAATAGTTCTTTATTTTCTGTTGAATTTCAATTTTCTTCCCTGAAAAAGCTCTGTGTCTGCACAGTGGGCTTCTGTATTTATGGTAAAGTTTCATTGCACCTGGGAGGTAGAGTTATAAAGTCCTCTTCTACATTCTCAAACTTAACGGGATTTTTAAAGTGGATTGGAGGAGGCACAGAGAATGGGGAATATCAAAGCTTTGACTTGAATCAGTAGTGTGTAGGAAACCAAAAATAGGAGGATACATTTTGTGTGTGCTTGGTATTTTACATTAGTCACAAAAAGTACTTCATGGTTCTGTATTAATTTGAATTTCTTTTCAAAGCTGACTGTTTTGTGCTCAGGTGTATAATATATATATATGTATATACTGTGTTGCTGCAGCCTCTGGGGAGCTGATGAAGGCATTTGTATTTGAGACTACGTTGGTAACACAAGGATGTTATAAGGTTGTATAAAATTGTGATGTTAGTTGCAGAAGCTGTTGTTGCTGGTCATACTGTTAAGCTGTGACAAAACTGACCTGCTTGCC
>NW_009941501.1:5978-15368 GCF_000696875.1 Nestor notabilis | reverse complement strand
GCTCTTCTAAATCAAAGATGAATGTTACGCCCATGATCTTCTGGAAGGATTTTCTTCACCCCTGCATTGACCCACCACTGTTTATTTGGTTTGGGTTGGTTCGGTCTGTCAGCTGCACTGTACAACCGCTGGGTTGTCTGGGTTGTCTGATATGTGATGAAAGATGACTAATGCTGCATGTATGGTGAATGTTTCTGGCATCTCACCACCTGCTCACCAGTTACATATTGACTAGGACCAGATAAGAAATGATAGTTGAGGGATTCCCTACAAGAAAGCTGCAATAACAGTGACAGACTTTCCATTGCTTGCGACTTAAAAAAGACTGTTAGAATTCATTGTATATATGGTAGTGCTTTTTGGTCAATTAAAACAAAACTAGCATCTTTTCTGTTAGACTTTGACAGTAACACAGCTATTTGAAATGTAGTGTATACTTCTACAGACTTACATAGTTATGGTGGGTTGACCCTGGCTTGACACCAGGTGCCCACCAAAGCTGCTCTAACACTGGTCCCAGCGATACAGGGGAGAGAAAACATAACAAAAGGCTCATGGGTTGAGGTAAGGACAGGGAGAGATTACTCACCAGTAACTATCATGGGAAAACAGACTTGGCGAAAAAGTTAATTTGATTTATTACTGATCTAATCAGAGTAGGATAATGAGAAATAAAAACTAAATCTTAAAACACCTTTCTCCCACCCCTCCCTTCTTCCCGGGCTCAGCTTCATTCCCGATTTCTCTCCTTCCTCCCCACAGTGGCACAGGGGGACAGGGAATGGGAACTGTGGTCAGTTCATCACACATTGTCTCTGCTGCTCCTTCCTCCTCCGGGGAGGACTCCTCACACTCTTCCCCTGCTCCCGTGCAGGGTCCCTCGCACAGGAGACAGTCCTTCATGAACTTCTCCAATGTGAGTCATTCCCACAGGCTGCAGTTCTCCATGAACTGCTCCAGCGTAGGTCCCTTCCACGGGGTGCAAACTTCAGGAACAGACGCCTCCAGTGTGGATCCCTTCATGGTTCAGTCCTTCCAGAACAGACGGCTCCAGTGTCGGTCCCCTGCGGGGTCACAAGTTCTGCAGCAAACCTGCTCCAGTGTGGGCTCCTCTCCCCACCGGGCCACAGCTCCTGCCAGGAGCCTGCTACAGCGTGGGCTTCCCATGGGGTCACAGCCTCCTTCGGGCATTCCCCTGCTCTAGCCTTGAAATAAGTGCTCAGGGACAAACATGAGCAGTTCAGATATAGCACAGGCCCAGTTTATGTGGCACTTGTTCACGGCTTTACCATGGTCTTAAACCTGCAGGTTGTCAGCTTTGGAGGGTGTTAGGACAATCTTAGAAAATCTGACTGTCAAAGCCTTTCCTGTTACTTTTTTGAGGCAAGTGTAAGCTATTGGGAATATCATCTGCCAAATATGCTTTTTTCTTAGTTACTTGAGAATATTGAAGGAATGAGAACTTTTTATCACAGCTGACTTCAGTATGTGTTGGTGAAATGGAATCAGGGCTGATACAGCCTATTACAGAAATAAATATACATTAATGGTCAAGCAGAATTTCATGGTGGGCTTGATTGCAGCCATGAGTGAAATGTCGTGTTTTGCTAGGAGCTTCTCTTCTTCAAGGTTTTGCAGAAAGCTAAAAAATGAAGTGTTGGAGCATGAATCCTTCAAAAGCAATACCAGACGTATCTGAAAACATATCCTTGAGAAAGAAACATTTAACCTTTCAAATTTTCCAATCTCTTTAAATGCAAAATTTCAGAATGATCAAATGTCTGTGTTTGAAGCTATTGAACACATAAGGATGCCAGATTCATGAGGCTACAACATCTGTTATTCATATAACTTCTGTGTATGGATTCTGTAGGATGATTAACTGATTCTTCAAAAAAATTGGTATGATAGGCCAATATTCACATAAAAAATATGTTCAGCTGCTCTGTACAAATATGTAATGAGTAGGAAAAATCCCCACATAAAACTTGTCTCCAGAACTGGTTCTTGTGAAAGCCAAAACAATGACATTGAACATAAATTTTGATTTCAAGGCCACCTGATTTTTGTGGTATATTGCTTTTTTTTTTTTTTTTTTAATTTTTAGTTTTCATTTTGCATCGTCTGAGTAAAACAGCCTTTCGTGCTACCTGTATAAGTACAGCATATCTCATTGTTTGGATAAAGCCCATGGGATAATTCAAAGTAGCGTTACTGGATGGAGAGCTGATGTTTTGTCCTTGGTTCCAAACATGGTATCTTCCTGCACATCTTTGTGCAATTTGGTATTTAGAGCATTCTTGTAGGAGAAGAAAAGGCTGGGGTGTTTATATATGGAGTTTACAGTGCATCCCTGTTTTAAAAGTGAAAGATAAATGAAAATAAAAATGCCAAGTATTAAATGTTTTATTGGAATATGACAATAATTATTACGCTGCTGGCTCCGAGTCAAGTTCAAGTTGGTGTCTCCAGAATGTATGCACTTATATCTAAGCTGTTTAAAAAACAGAGAAATAGCCAAATTAATGAAAAGACCATTTTGTTATATCAACTTCCATAGGATGGGGCATGTATTTGCCAGGTGTAGAATAGAACTGAAGGCAGCAGGGGGTGGCGGCTTAATCCTCTAAACTTCCATATCTGAGAGTTAAAGTCCAAAGCAGAACACAGGCAGTGCATTGAAGACTGCATGGTCATGTAGTGAGCTACTTCTGTTGTACTTGAATAGCTGATACTAACCAGTGCTATGAGGGAGATGGCCAAAAATGGTTAAAATGGTGTGCTTTAATGTTTTTGGTTTTATACTCAAACTAAAAAAATCTAACCTGATTTAATAAGTTTAGTTTATACCATCATTTTGACTTTAATGATTACATAAGAATAAGTCCCATGAGAGAGTATTTGGATGCAAGGAAATATATACTGCTTATGGTATAGCCAATTATTGTCTTTATTAGAAATTAATGACTGTGCCAAATTTTGGACAGCAAGTGATATTTCAGTTCACTTCTTAACTTTTAATGAGAGGTAAGTTCTAATAAATTGGGCCCACAGCTGAGGTCATTAGAATTAATTCTGACTTCTCCCATGTGCAGTTATAAAGTCACTTTTTTCCTCAAAGTTCACTGCTGGTGCTGCATTTTGTACTCTTTTACATGCATATGGGTTTCCCTCCCCATTTTCTAGGCAGAGAATACAATTCTAAATGACACTTTTTCAGGTGGGGAGTTACAGTGCAATGCTTTCTAAGATTTCAGATTTATCTCTTCCCCTCTGCAAATTACGCTTCATGTTAGTTTTATATTACGAACATTTATTGTTTTTACTTCTCATTTCCTTCATCCTTGTTAGAGAAGAAATTCAGCCTGAGAGATGGAAGGGAACGAACTTGACAGTTTTAATTGATAGAGGAGAAACATGTAAAAGCCAGAAAAGAGATAGCAGAGGAAAGAGGTTTTTTAAGATTTCTGGAGACAAATGCAATGCTGACCTTGTTTAATGCAACAGGATTAAATGCCAATTCACTAATGTTTCCCTTGTGATGCTTCTGGTTTTGGCAAAACTCACATCAGTAACAGTGGTGAGGTTATAGATTGGCCTTGGGGGAAGAGTTACATTTTGGGAAATGTCAGTGCAAATGTCTGTCGTTGTCCCCCACTGCTTTGTTTGTTTGTTTTTAAGTACATTCTTAACTCCATGGGAATTATTTTCTGAATGTAACAGAACAGCAGGATTGAAAGTTGGCTTGGGAGACAGCTTTCCTTTGCCGCCTGTTAGTTTTGTTTTGACTAACTGGACCTCATGCGGTGCTGAGGAGTCCAAATGTATCTGAGGCTCCAGTTCCCACTTTGAGGATGTTGCCTTTGTCCTTACCTCCAGCTTGATTGTGGGAGGTTCTTTCCTGCCTTCACTGTTGGAGGAATTGTTATATTGTGTAGCTGGTCACTATAAACTCTTCTGACTATGGCTGTCCGTTAAACTGACACCTCCTGTGAGTTCTTGATTTGTCATCTTGCCACAAGTAAGGATAAAATTTATGGAAGTTATAGTGCATGTGGAAGTGGAAGAAAGCTGAGGTTTATAATCTGTAGCTTCAAACACAGGTTATATTAGCATGATATCTGAAGAAAGAGAAAGGTGGGCTAGGGACAGGGTGCCTCCTGTGGCAGCTGAAGGTCTGAAGAGATTCAATAGAAGAGACAACAGAAAGTGAGTAGGCTTAGCTGGAAGAAAACCAAATGATGTAGGTTGGAGAAGAGACAGTCTAACATGAGAGGTAGGAATATAGAGGTAGAAATAGAAGAACAGCAGGAAATTATATGGAGGTTATGACAGAATAAGTCTAAATAGGAAAGAAAAGAAGGGAAATTCACTACCCTGTAAGTTGCATTCTCGCACATCCATTTAATGGGTGCATTTATGCTTTTTACTGTTTCTCTGAGTTCTATAGCAAGCATCTTGGAGCAAGAACAGCTCATTATTTTGAGTACTTTGATATACTGCCATCGCTAGAAGCTTTGGGCTCTGTATTTGTATTTATTAAAATCTCTTGTTTAGGACAGAAATGAACTTAAAAATAAGCAGACTTAAAACAATATTAGTGTGATTTGTTAGAGATTTAACTGCTGGGATTTACTTTTCCAGGCATTAGCAGTGAGGCAAAAATAAAACTAATTTATCTGGAATTTAGTAACCAGTTCTTTAGGTTCTGATTTTCCTCCTCCTGTTTTGAAAATACAAGGACAAGTCTGGTGAATAGTAGCCCAGAGTAGAACTTAGCCATGACTCTTCTGGCATCCTGCAGTTCTCATGTCTGTGTGCGTGATGTATCCTGCTTGTGAAGTTAGGTAGAGAGGGATATTCTTGGACATTTGAGATGTTACTACTTCTGTTAGCTTCTGCTAGATCTAGACTTGCACTAAGGAATTTTCTTTGTGGCAATTAGCAGGCAGAATTTCTGAGTCATCACATGTCAATTGCTTTGAAATCTGAAGTGTATTGAATATTAATAAGATGGGGAGATATGTAGTTTAGGATGCTACGCTTCACAAGTGATCAGGAAAAAGAGTTTTAACTCTAAATCTCGGACAACAGCTACTTCAAAGCATAAAGATGTTTCAGCTTCTCACAAAAATTGGTTGCAAATCATTGCTTTCAACAAGTGGGACTGACACATGTGTTTATCCTAATTGGGGCTGGTTTTGGTCATCGGGATTAGTTATTGCTGTAATGTTGAGCTGATTCCTTGTGATTTTTGGTAATGAGTGGATTAAAGTTTTCTGTGCTTTTCCATAGACAAAAGGATGTGATTTTTTCAGTGAAAGATTATGTAATTATATGCTCTGTCTTTGAAACTTCAGACCACTGTGCTTGGAAATATTTGTCAGACTGGCAAATACTAAAACCTGGTACGATAGCTTCAGCAGTGACAGCAATTAAAGGGTGAAAATTGGAGCTATGAATTGTTTCCAGCAATTCTGAGAAAATGTGCTTTAGTGTTGAGAATATTACAGTGTGATCTAATTGCCTAGACTTTTAAATGATGGCTACTTGCTTGAAAATGTTGGTTTCCTGACTTCAGGGTGCTGTGTCAAAGCTTTCTGTCTGCCCCAAAACGATGTTTTGTAGTGATCAGGTACTAGCCCTGAGGTCGTTGTCCCTTTTTACCCTTTCATTCTGACTCTGCCTTCCCTTTTGATGGAGGGTGGTGAGAGCAATAGAGAAGCCGATGTACTACATCTGCTTAAATTTCAATCTATTCCATTTCCGTAGGTACTGTCCAGCATTTGGAAACCAAACCAAACAAAAACCAGATACAGTTAAATGTAATCCAGCTTCCTTTCAATCTTTGCTTTCCCACTATTAATAGATTGCTTGATGTTTCCCACTGGATATTTCCTTTTTCAGTTCATTTCTAAATGGTTTTGAATGTGGATTTAATCTCGCTATTCTAAATTGAATATTTCATTTCCGGAGTACAAGAGGCAACAGACTGATGTTTCCTACCTCTCCACATCTCAGTTGGATAGCAAGTATGAAATGAGTTTCTAGTGAATGTTGGTAGACGTACTGTGAGGATTATCTTAAACATTACGTTGGTCTGTGGTTGAAAGGGTCCTGGATTGCCTCATAAATTTATTAGAGGTCTAATATGGAGTAATATTGTACATAGAATTCTTACATGGTCATTCAATGTTTTGGGGATCTTTTTAATGGGGGAAAAAAAAGTAAGTCCTCAAATGTTTAGTCCAGGTGAAAGTAAAATATCACTACATTTAGAAGACCAGAAATAATCTTGCTGTAGGACTTGGGTGGGGTTTCTGGAATGAAATACACACCTGAGGCCTGGCAGGTAAAACAGGAGTGAAGAACGGAGCGCTGGCTTATACGTCAGCCCACCATGAGTGCAGTGGGACCCTTCACCAGAGCAGCTCACCGTTAAGTGTGGTGGGACTCCTCACCCTGGCTCTATGGCAGCAGCTGCGAGGGAGTGCAAAATAACCAGAGTCCTCAGTCTTCAGAGAAGAAGTTAGTGAAAGGGGCAGGAAGACAGGGGAGTTGGTCAGCAACCTGTTGAAACCAGGGTGTTCTGCAGAGTATTGCTATTCTGGGGAAGAAAATGTACTTTTGGAGTTCTGAGTTGTTCTAGAAATCTTGTTTTCTTGTTCTAGAAATCTGGTTTTCAGACTGACATGTAAAACGTGGACGTAATTGCATCATGGGTTGGTTTTTTTTTCTTGCCTGTTTGTTTTCAGGTGATTTGGATGTTCTTGCAGAGTAGAAACAATTTTGAATTCCCAGGCTTTTTGAGATTTCTCTCTCTTAAAGAATTTCTCTTTCTTAAAGAAATTCCAGCTTTCCTTTCAGAGTTTTTTGGCTGAACTAATGCTCTAATTTTCCCCTCCTACCTTATCTCCAGTTTAGCAGTTGGTTTGGGGGTGTTTTTCTTGCTTTTTCCTGGAAAAGAAGCAAAACATTGTGTGAGCTGCAGAGGAACCTGCTGCTTACTCTTATGACACTTTATGTATAACATAAGACATGTTATACATTATATCTGTCTTCTTTATAACTAGTTCACTTGTATTAAAAATAAATGGTGATAGCAAACTGACATGTGAAAGACAAACATGTAATGGTGATGAAAACCATTTAATGATTAGTAAGGAAACAAATATTTCTTGAAATAAAAACCATGTCTAAAGGCTCTAATGCTGACTTTTGGAAACACTGCCATGTTATGGTATTTGCAATACCGTATGTCCTGTACAGTAGATATTGTTTAAAATTTCTTGGGAACTGGAGCTTGCAATTGTGAGCTTGGAATGTCCTGCAGATAATTAAGTTGTGGTCAGGCTTTAGAAAAATAAAAAGTTCTCGAACTATGATTTTATAAACATGCTACAATAACATTTCTTTATAATTAACAGTTTCTTACAGAAAGCTGATACTCTCACGAGGCATTGACTAAAGGTAAAACATCAAGAAAGAAAAAATACTAAATTAAAACTTCACTTAGGATGTTGACAGTTGGCTTGTAATATTAAACAGATGTGTGTGTTCATGGGGTATTCTTCTTTCAGAACCTTGTTGCATACCCGTTTTCAAGTGACAGCTACAAATTTTTGATTAATTTAAAATTCTCCTTTCTTTAGTTGTCTTTGTTATGTATTATTTTCTCTGGGTCGATTCAGCTGGACAGTGTGATGCATATTGTAGTTTCTGTTGTGATAGGAAAGTGTTCCTTTATGTTGGCTTAAATTAAGCCATTGCTCCTTCAACTATATAGAAAAATTATTACATATATGCAAACATTCTTGGGCATGATATTACCTCTGCATGTCTGCATGTGTTAAGTAGAGCATTTATTGATTGTGGTCATGGATATGGTAGGGCGTAATTTGTCCTTTTGGGCTCCTAGTAAATACTGGCAGGAGTCAGTAGTAAAATAAAGAATCTTCACTTTTAAGCAGATGTACGTTGAATGGAACATAGATGGGATTATCAGTTAAAGGAAGAGTATATAGCACTACTAAAATGACAAAGTGTTGTGTCCAGTTCTGACATCAACCTCTTCCAGAAATGTGGTGGTGATGGTGGAAGGAGAGGTTGTATTGATTTGCTTTTATAGAAGAGAGCTGTGAAAATGAGCTGATGTCTGAAAAACTTACTTTGTGGTGAGAGATTTTTTCATCCTATTATGTTGGGGAACATGATCACAAGAAAGAAGTCTCCAATTTATTCATGAATCTTATGAAAAAGCAAAAATAAGATACAGTGCTGAGAAAAGTCCACATCATTTGTGGTGGTATTCTGCTGATCCTTGATTTAGTAGATTCTGCATCACTTGAAATCTCTTAAATTAAGTGCATATATTCCAAAATACATACAGTAATCAAGAAGTATTGCAGGAGTTAATATGCAGGGATGGCTCAGGAATTCCTTTTTACATATGGGACACTGCTTTGTACCAAAGCAAAGAATTGGATACTGGTTTTCCAAATCCCAGGCTACTGCTCAGGTGACCTATGACTGATCAGCCTGACCTTAGGCTGTGTGAATGTATGAATGTTCTGTCTTCATTTTTAATAATAAATGAACTTACAGGAAACAACGTGTTAAAGCATTTCTAAAATGAAATAGCCATATTAGACTTCACAGGGTGCTTAATCTCATTTTCTACCACAGGAGTGAGTTACTGCAAAGTAAGCAACAACTTTTTAATGTTTGGATGTTTTTTTCTGATTCCTTCCTTACAAATTTCAGAGGATGAATGGATGTACAAAGACAGGTAAATATCTTTTTTTAAAGACTGAAGGAATCATTCACCAATGTGATGTATTCATTGATTAAATAACGCTACATTGCTGTAGTCTGCACAGACTCAGTTTCATGTATATAAGTACGTATCTCCTTTCTTCGTTTTTTAGTTGCGTAAAGACAAAATGATACACCCTAATGCGAGACTAGTTTACTGTAAGAGTACACTTTATTTCTCTTAATGATGTTATTTCCAGTTCCCGAAAATTTTAGCTCGCTGTGGAACCCATTAAAGAATAGATGGAAAATACTTAATAGAGCTCAGATACTGTTTCTTACGGTTTTGAATACGATGTAAAGAAGCCTACAGCAAATACAGGAAAATACTTCTTAGAGATAATTAAAATGTGGAGGAGAAGAAAAAAGGGAAAAATATGAAAGAGTGAATTAGTTGGTCTAAAATGTGACCTGGCATAACTCCTTGTATTGATTTCCTTCTCTGTTATGGCATACAGAATGCATGGTGCTGTGGTCTGGCTGTTACATTACCATTTCTTCACAATTTATTGTCTGAAAAATTACAGTAGTTTCAGGAGTGGTTTGTGGGTTCACACAGTACACTTGAAATGCTTC
>NW_009941501.1:0-5947 GCF_000696875.1 Nestor notabilis | reverse complement strand
AGGGAAAATAAGGCATGCACATCTTTTGTAGGAAACTTTGTTTTGCTTGCAGTGAATGAAAAGAAGCCTTTTCTATATAGCTCTTAAATAAAGATTGAGTCTTACTTTATTTAATTAAGCATATGCACCCTATGTAAATTCTAATCTCAATATTGTTCCAGTTTTAAAGGAATTCCACAACAGGAATACATTTAAAAGCATCCATTAGGGATGTAGGAAAGAAAATAATGCAAATATTACGTGGATTTTATCTTGTGAGTAAATTTGCGTGGCTTGTTTTTTGACTCTAATAAGAATCAGAAGTTTACACCAAAGACTTTTTTTTTTAATATATGTGGTTGTTACTGATGCTTTTATGTTTAAAAAGAGCTACTATTACAAAAGTTAGTTTGCAGGCATTTTATGGATTGAACTGTTTTGAACAAACCAATTTGTATCAGCTGGTTCTTCAAATATAGTAGAAGTTGCTTCTTTCAGTGAGACTTGTAAGTAGTTATGGGAATCCTGCACAGCCTGATGATGGCTGAGAGTGATTTTCTGTCAGAGCAGGCGTACCAATAACTCTTATTATCCTGTATCTTCCTGTTGGGCTTTGTAATGGTTGGTTCTGACTTCAGGTTTTGTCCCTTACGTGGAAGACTTTGAAATAATGACTAAATTGTTAATCATGGAAATTACATGAGATGGCTTGCTATGCTTTTAAGCCTTTTTCTTTAGCACACTTGGAATTAGGGAGATTATGTTAACAGATTTCATAGAATCATAGAACAGTTTGGGTTGGAAGAGAGTTTAAAGATCATCTAATTCCAAATCCCCCTGCTATGGGCAGGGTATTTTCTATTATCCTTGTTACTGGTGCTTAAATACGAGATATCTGGCAGCACAACTCTATACGTGTCTGATCCTACAAAGATGACTGTTTGACTGAAGCTGTTGCCAGTAAGATATTGTTGTTAATTAAACACAAATGTATGTTGTAACAAAAAAACCTTTCCTATTGGAATTTTATAAGCAAGATTTGTTGTAATGCAAATAAACCGAAACTCATGAATAGTGAGTTGTTTGGAATTAAGTTTCCTACCTATTTTAAGTCTGTGAACCAAACTATTATATTGCCTTCTGATTGCATGATGTTTTTTCTGCTTTAAATTGCTATTACAGTAACTCTGAGAGTTCCTGAGAGCAGAGCTAGATATTCTTTGTGGAGCATTTGAGCTTTTAACTCCTTTTAACTCCTAGCTTTAATAAGCAAGATATTTAAAGATGCAAGATAAAATCCTAGTTGTAACAGGCTGAAGCGTTCTGGTTGATTTAACTGAAGAAAAGAGTTTGCAAAAAGTTCTTAGTAGCGTGAAAGTTTAATGCTCATTGTTTGTTCAATATTTTATCTTCTGAATGAGAGTGAGGATGAAGGCTGAGATAAGAGACACTGAAAGAGAAGTCTTCTCAAGTGCTTTTTAGGATTTTTTAATTAAGCTACATTCCTCTTAATTTTTTGGTTGTAAGAAATGAACTGAATTTGTTGGGATTATTCGTATATTGTTGAGTTGGGTCCTAAGACAGCGTTCTCAGAAACTTCTGACAAACGGGAAGGAATTATGAGTAAGGACATTTCTAATATTCTGTCCCCTAAACCAAAATAACTCTACAAATATTTATGCATAACAATTGTTGGGTAAAGCTTGGAATTTTTCACAAAAGTGTAGTTTTGAAAATATGTCTGAGTTGTAGCAATTAACCTACATGCACACTTATAATTCTAGAAAATGGACAGCGTATTACATTCAAAGACTGGATCTGATAGACCCAAATTGCTTAAAACATCAGTTATTGAAGATGTCCCCCTGGGACTTTGAGAAACCATTTAACAGATGAAAGTACATTTTGAAAAGTTTGACCTTACAGGCAATCATAAAATGAATCAAAACAGTTCTTTCCTCCCCTGAAATGTACAGAGCCCATCTGTATCTAATCCAGTAATTATAGACTAGAGTTCAATTACCTTTTCAAGCTTGGAGCAGACTGGAGACTGGGCAGTGAACAAACATAGGGTTTTGTCTAGACCTCAATTGACCACAGTCTAAAACGTGAATTTATATCTAATTTTGTTTTTAACTTTGATAGTTTTTAAAGGATTTATTTTGCTACCTAGCTGCTAGCTCATGAAAATTTTTACTTCTTGATGCAGTGTTTAGGGCTCCATTTTTATCCTAGTCAAGTTGATAAAATGACACCAAGTCCTAAGAGTTTATCAGATAAATAATTTAAAACGTAACAGAAGTGGGTTAACCAGCTCTTTTGAGTCTTTAATATTGCAGCAATGAAATTATGAAAGCATCTGAACAAAATTATGTAATTTATTCTTTGTCCTCATATCTGTATATTTAATGTTCAGGTTAAAAAAACCCCCTTGGATGTTTTTTGGCTCTTTTAGAAAAATGAACCCCAAACCTGCCTGACTGCGGTATTGCCAGTAGTTGACCCAGATTAGAAACTATGCTGCAAATGCATTTTTCTACTATTTTATTATTTCAGTTAGTGCAAACAGACTCTCCATTCAGCCATAGAGACAGTGTGAAAGAATACGTACACAGCTACAAATTGTAGCAGCAAGTATAGGTTATCCTTTGACCATGAAGTTGAAACCCAGGCATTTTTTGATATCCCACAAATGAAACAAACCACATAATATACATCTTGCTGAGAAGTATCTTGTGCTGCGTTCACTGTCTGACCTAGCAACATTGCCCACATGATGTTCTTATTCCTTATACAACAGTTTATGTGCAACCTTCACTTGAAAAGCATTCTTTGCAATTAAGATGTGTGTAGTTTGCAGAAACCAACTGCAGTTTGCAAGACTTCTGTTGTTACAGTAGTACATTTCCTATCTCTTGGGCAGCGGTGGAGGAGCAACGATTAAGGACAGAATAAACACTATTTCTAACTTTTAATTGTGTGGTGTGCCTTTGGTGGAATGGCGTCTATTGGCAAGTGAAGGTTATGATAATTGCTGTGTTTAACTGAACTCACTGATTCTTAATAGTAATCAGTATTTTGTAGCAGTTGCTGTAATTAGTTAAGAATGTGGTTCATGATGACTTCCAAGTCAACATGTATTTGGTGAATAAGGCAGACTGTTTCGATAAGTAGTAAATTTGATGTGACAAGCCCGAATCTTTTGATGTTTAATTGGTTTTCCTTGTAACACTTGAGGAAAAAAAACCTGATCTAACGAAATGTTGCATTAACTGTAAAGCTGAGAGGCCCATTGATTATTCTGAATGTATTTTGTCTCTATATTTTGTAGGCATGTGAAAAGTTCTCCAGTATTTGTCTTCTGTATTTATTGTAGTGTATGGTAGTTTTCTGGATGAATGGTGGTGTTCTGAAAAGGTAATATGGAAATATATCAAATTATATTCATAATCATAATTTTAAGAAGAATTTGTAATAGTACATGATGAGAAAACTTAGTAGGTTTTGGTATATAACATCAATTTGGGTATTTTATTTTTTTATTTCAAAAAAGGACTGCCAGGCACTTAAGAAGGCAGGAAATCCAGTCTTCAATTTCAGTCCTTCATCAAAATCCTATTTATAAAATCACTGAGAATTTCTTGTTTCTTCCCTGTCTCAACTCCACATCAGGAGCTAATGGCCAATGTCATAATCTGTTGTACAATCATATTTGTATTATTAGATTTATCATAGAAGATAGGACCATACGCTATCTAAAAACACTGAGTACTTCCATTAAGTCCCCCAGCATTTTTTTTTTCCTCCTCGTTGCCATAATGGCCACAAGAAATAAACAGTTCACCTGGAAATTCTGGTAACATTAATGCTGCAGTTCAGTGTACCATCAGCTTTGTAATTAGAAGTAAGGAAGGATGGTTGATACACATTTCTGAAATCTTAATTTATGTAATGAAATTGTATTGTAGCTTCATAGGAAAAGGCTACTACATCCAGGATGCTGGATCTGTTACTTGTGCTCTAGTTCATTTTATAGGGCTTCAGTGTTGCACAGAGCTTCAGAAATGAAAGCATTTTAGACCCACAGCTAAAATTAGTATGCTCTGAGAGTAAACTAGTAAGGTAGTGCCTTTAGTCTGTGGGTTATCTGAAATGAGAAGTCTAGATTTTGTACTGTGTTTACTTTGATCTACATGATTTTCATCCTGAGGTGTAGTGACACTCCTCACCCCAAATGCAAAGGCTGCTGGCAGTAATCGTTTGGAGAGCAACGCCTGGTGTTAATAGCCAAAAATTGCGTTACAGTAAGAATGGAAAAACGACTGTTTCACAGCCTCTCTTAAGATTTTTCATGACCTTATCAACTCTCTCTTTGTCCCAAGTGGGAGTTGGCTGGTACGGTTCCCCCTCTTTGCTCATTAGCAAAAGGACTTCGTTTTGTGACTGTCACAAGAAACTACCCAATTTCAGTTAGCCGCGTTCAACTAACACTGCACAGCAGATTCTTTGCTGTGTGCATTACTTACACTTCATATTTGTAATAGAAAAGGAAAACAGTATTCTTTTTGTTTGTTTGTTTTTAAAAATGGTGTTTTGAGTTTAATGAAAAGGGATTTTTTTAAAAGTGAAAGTATTTGTCCTTTGTGCTTCAATGGATGTTTTTGTGTGGACTGTTTTCAAACCAGATTACTTAAGTCAGCTCTTACAAGTATACGTATGATCTCTGCCTTGGAGCACACGCTTTGAACCAGGCAGACGGTACAGATCTTTTAACTGTCTCCGTTCAAGTAGATGCATTTAATTTTCCTTGTTGGATAACTTTTAAATCCGAAGGGAACATTAACTATATTATCACCCCTGGACTTGGCTTTGGCAAAAACTAGTGGCTCTTCGGGAGTCTGGCTCTGTGTGTCGCATTTCATCATAGCTCTCTGTTGAGATCTCCCTCCTGCAATTTTAGTGTCACCGATTTATTGTTGTTGGTATTTTCTTTGTTTGCACTCCATTTGATTCCTTTGTTACTGTATTTGGTTTCTGATTTTCTACTAGCACATATTACAGAATTGTTTATTTAAATTGTAAGAAAACTTGAACTGCAAGAAGGATAAATTAGTTGCCCACAAATATCCAGTCAGTTGTTCTACTTTCTTTCTGCAGCACAAGACAGGCTTAGTCTTTCTGTTGTTGCCTAATCTGTCTTATAAGACAAAGAATAAAAAAAAAAAAAGCAGTCCTTGTGAAGCTCCAACCTATAGAATTAATTTTTCATTTATTTTTTTTCCTCTCTTGTCTAGCTCTTGCTTTTTGGTCTTTTTCCTCTTCTAGATTCCATTCATATCATTAATTAGTATTAATAATGGCTACTAATTAAGCAGTTAAAAGATACATGCAGTCATTAAAGCTGTGCTTTTTTTAATTTCTGAAATGCAGATTCCTCAAACAGTTTAAATAAAAGACAAATAATGTTGGTTACTTCATAAAAAGTCACAGTTCAGCTAGCTTGATACAGTGCTACTAAATATAACTAAACGAAGTTACATTACTAAAACTTTCCATTTTTCCATTGCTTATCTGTTTTTCTATCACTAATCATTTTGGTCAGTCTCTTCCATGCTCATTGATGCTGCAATTGTGTCAGACAGACACTTGAGTTGCTTATTGTGGGAACAACAGTTGAATCGTTATGAAGGGGACTGAGGAACATTTAGGATGAAAAAGAATCATGGTGTTCAGTATCTGCACGGCTGCTCTGCAGTTATACAGCTGTACAGCACAGCCAAAAGCGTGTCTTCTATGGGTGTAATATTAGAGCTGCAGGCATTTGAAATTGTTACATGTTTCTGGGGGGGAAAATTATAATTTTGGGATGCCCTGATTCAAATGTTGATTAGCCAAGGAGTAAAACAGGCTATTAAAAACATGAGGTCTTGTTAACCCTCTCTTTGCTAACATATACATACATATATAT
>NW_009941500.1:58887-60908 GCF_000696875.1 Nestor notabilis | reverse complement strand
CGGTTTCCTTCGGTGCCTCGCTGGGGAGAGGCCTGTGGCCCCGCGGGCTGCTTGCCGGGCTGCGCTGCCTTCACGCGTACCCCGTACTGGGTACCCCTGCACCGGGGCCGGGGCGACCACTGGTGCGCTTCCTAACTGCCTGGCGCTCGGTCCTATGTCGCCTTCTGGGATTCAGCCGTACTTGTTCTTTGTTTGATTTGCACATCGAAGGTGGTCCCCAGCGTAGCTGTTGCTGTATTCCTTCCTCTGTTTTGCTTTGTGTTGCATCTGAGAGAGGCTGTTGTGTCCTTGGTACCTCCCGAGTTGATTGTTTGTATCTTCCTTTGTGCTCTGTTTAAACATATTTGCGCTCTTCTTCTGCTCCGCCCGGACTTGATGGAGCAGAAGCGCAGTGTCGTTCACTGTTGCGGTGATCTTCCAGCAGAAAATAACCAGCCTTGGTTATGATTGGCAGTGTACCTGGGAGATCTTAAAATCCTGGACCATGTCTGGTCCTGTCCATTGGTGGTGATTATTTAAATAGGCGGTAGTATGGGAGGTGTGAAACTTCCGTCTTAGCAGAGGGGGCTGATATTAAAGAGGTATGTTTGGAATGTGGGCTAGATATGATTAGCTGCATTTGGGAAGGTGGCAGAAGGTGCAGGAGTCGTACAAAATTTAATGCATGCAATCACACCCAACTTTGATTTGGGTGGAAAGTGATCAGTAAGAAACGAAGGAAGGTAGCTTAGTGGGTTGAAATTGGTTGAAGAAGATGCTTGTTTATATTGCATCAATCTGTAGAGGTTCTGGCCCACAGTAGGTGCTAATAATGTTTGTTACTGTACAAGGCAAAGCAGCAGTGTCTGCTGAATAGGTTATTGAATTATATGAAGTGAAAAGTGAACATGAGAAGAGGGTTTGGAAGACAGAGGTAACAGAAATGAGATAATATAGTTAAAGAAGTGAAACCCTAGCTTCCTGTCTTGTTATAATGAGCTTTTTAGTATCAGTTGCTCAGTGGAAGCTGAATTGACATAGCAATATCAGCCTGCTTACTAGTTAAAGCAAGTAAATGCATTTGGTCTGTCCTTACACCTCATGGGCTGATGAGTCCTGTATTACTGTCAGAATGAAAGCAAGTCCTTGAGATTAAAATGAAAGTTTAGATTTAATTAAAAGACAAAGTCTGGGTTTGAGACTCATGAGTGTCTATTTCAAATGTATATAGGAATGTAGATGAGAGAGAGATGACGGGAAGAAGTATTTATGCATCTATCCAGTAAGTACATAAGGCTTGCAAGGTACATTTACACAAGGCAAATGGAAATGGTTCTCAAATGCCATCAACTTCTAGAGAATGAAAACTCCAATTAGAGTGAGCAGTTAATTTAGAAAATAATATGCTACATTTGAATGTTGCGTTTTTGCACCTAGAGATGAGTACGGAGTGTTTTTTTTATTGTTGTTATTTCGGAGAGTGCATTATCAACACCACCTCACTACCCCAAACCAACAAATGAGGTTTGTACAGCATATCGGCAAACTCAAAATTGCATTTTTGCTCCTGAAAATCTTGGTATAAGTCTGTAACCTAATACTAAGGAATATAATCCTCCAGTGGGATAAACAGTCAAGAGCTGTGCAGTAGTAAGTTCCCAAATCTGCACAAAGTAATTCTAGTGCTGTTGTTAGTATAGCATCTGCTGGGGTTTGGAGCAATGATCTCGGGGAGGTTGTTGCTTCTGCCCATTGGGGAGCCTCAGGAATTCCTCTCTGCTACCTGTGGTCTCCCTTATGTAAGACCTTTTGCTGAAGTGGCACTTGTGGGATGGAGGAGGTCTGTTGCTGACTTCCCAAACAGCAGCGTTCTGTGATTTAAAATGGATTCTGTCAGGCTGAGGTGAGACTCTTAATTTACTTTGCGTGTGCTTCCTCCTGCTAATAAGCACTAATGGACTAGGGAAGTGTTTATGCCAATGGGTCTTGGTGCACAGAGTTTAACCAGTAAGTGTCAGTGACTGAGGTGGTAAGAAATTGCA
>NW_009941500.1:55784-58856 GCF_000696875.1 Nestor notabilis | reverse complement strand
AAGAGTGAGGAGTTAAAGAGCAGCATAAGTATAACTGGTTTTGACCTGGTAAATATCTCCATCTTTGTAGTGCATATTTCCAGTTCCTGAGTAGATACATTAGCAAAGCTCTCACAAGTTCTGCAGCTAATGCAGAAGATCTCCATCTCATACGCGTGGCTGTCTCAGCAATGTAGCTCCATGGTGTGTTTCCCAAGGGACGGACTGTTCCTCTGTATCCTGGAGAGAGCTGATTGATGGTTCTGAGTACAAACCTACATATCCGTCCAGCTGTGGTTTGCATGTGGTGTGAGGCATGAAATCACGGGGAACTACCCTACCACCATCACCCCCTGTGGTGGCAGCTGCTTTCAGTGCTCTTTAAAATAGAAACGAAATAAAATGTCAGTGTATGCTTTTCTCAGTGAGTATGCAAGCATGCGTTCTTTCATTTAGGGGGGAAAAAAAGATAATATAATAATTGGATATAGCCCCTATCATAAGAATATACATCCTTGAGGTATTACGGGAGTTCCTGGAGGGACAGGTGAAAAACGTGCCTATTTCCGTGATTCTTTGTGCCTTTTATCGCACAGTGCCCTTTGAAAATGGTCTAGAAAGGGATAAGATCATGCAGCAGGTCACTTGATAAGGTCTTGCCAGAAAGCAGGTGTGAAAGGCATAGGGACCACCAGCAAGGGACAAACAACAGGTGGAGGGAAGCGGTGAAACAGTCTGTGTGTGGAACCGATAGGTCTGGTTACAGCAATTCACACCCTCTTTGTGTCTTTTCCTTTTTGCTATTATTTACATCTCTTGGTGCTATGTTTAGCTTCTCTAGCAGATGTCTATCAATATTTTTATTCGGGAATGTTATTTATCTTTCATGAAAGCTACGCTTAAAGAAACAAAGTAGAGTATGAGTGTCAAACACTCCTATTGAATGGTTTATTAGGAAACTTGGGGAAATTAATGGGTGGAAGCACTATGACAAAGATTATTTTCATGCCTATTACCAGATTTAGTTTTTTCAAGAGAGGGGTAAGAGCAGTATTCAAAATACTAATTTTCCTGTGTTTTGATTTTGTACAAGTAACTATTAACAGCTTCCTCATGATACATTTTACGTAGGCTGTGGTAGGTAATGTTTTGTTGCATTCGAACACTTACTAGTGAGTGGTTTGGTTTAGTTTGGGTGAACTGAGCTTTTCCTAAGCTGGAGGAGGAGAGGGACAGGAATCAAAAGTTTTGAGCTAAGTAGCTGCTTTCTTTTCATTGAGTTGGTGTTCACTGAGGAAAGATGGGCTTTTATGTTTTTCTCCTTTACGTTGTGTAAGAAAAGATTCGGAGAGATTCAACACTCAGCTGTCTGCTACTTGCTTTAATAAAATTAATAAAAATGAGAATACTGTAGTTCTGCTTTTTCTGACATGAGGCCCTCTGAGTGTAGCATCAGAACACTTCTATAGTAAGAGTAACTTACTCTTTTGAAAGGTATTACTATTATTTGTGAAGGTATTACTAATTGTTTGTGTTGCAGTGTCACCCATGTAGCTAAACTTTAAGGTATTGTTTTGCTTTGTGCTTTTCAGACACATAGAATTTGACTAATTCTGCTGCAGAGATCTTGCATGTCTCCAGTGGAAGAAGGAACAAACAAGGCAGGAGTGCTGGATGGTGACACTGGCCAGAGTCAAGGAGGAATGTGGGAATTGTGGTTTGCCTTAACTTAACCAGTGCCATATGAGAATGATAAAGAGATGTCATGGCAGAGGAAGTTTTAAGAAAGACTAATGCAGAGACCTATGCTCACGTGATTTGCTTCATTATCATACAAATAATAATAATTTGACATCTGTACACCCATTTTCGGGCTAGTGAGGGAAGGCTGATGTCTAATGCCATCCAAAGGATGACTTTCTGACTTGGGAGGCTACTAGACAGCTGCATTTTAAAGAGTTAAAAACCCAACAGGGCAGGAGATGAGAGAATGGTCAGGTTGGGGTAATAATATTTACACCAATTTCTATCTGGTTTGGGGTGGTTTTTTTTTTGTTGTTTCTCTTTTTTCCCCTTCTGGATTTGCTTTTGCACATTAAGAACACATGGTTTTGATTTGGACAGAGGGGGCGTGGGAGAAAGTATCTGACAAGAATTCTTTCGTTCAGTGCCTTAAGCAGAAGAATGGCCTAGTTTCCAAGCCTTATGGGTTCAAGAGTACAGCTGGATCTTTCTTATCCACAGGAGATGGGCTTTAGCGAAGTGGAGAATGCCTGTGTTTTTTTTCTTGTAAGATTATTTTCCTTGATCATAAATACACCATGAGGTCATAGAGGTTTTTGGAATGGTAAGAACAGGGTATGTTCTCCTCATCTTATTTTGAAGGCTTGTGTTTTCTCTATGCAGACTTTTTTTGTTGTATGGTTTGTTTCCGTTCAAGTCTTGAGCAAGCTCCTATGTTGTGGGGAAGAATACACGTTTAGCTAGAGCATTATGCATGGAGAGACCAAGGTTCCTTCTGTTATGAATTATATGATCCCTTTTGAAGCCTTGGTGTGAATCTGAGAGTTGTGGGACAGGTGGTTTAGATGTTTAGTTTCATTTTCTTTCCATAAAGAGAAGTATTTTGGAATGAATGAGGGCAAAATGTAGCTTCACGCTTCAATGTTCTTTCTCCGCATCGTAAAAGAGTGTATAGTGTTGAAGTTCAGGCCGAGTTAATGCAGTTTGATTGTACTGCTTGTTTCATACTTGACGGGGTTTTTCAGGTTCACAGGTAAACATCAAGTTGGATTGTTTGTGGTTGGTGTTCTGAAAACTGCACTTACATGGTCAGTGGAGTTAAACGCTGAACTAGAACAAGGAGATTATGTTCCATGAAGCCTTGTTTTCAGTGGGCTCACTACTGTTATAGGGTCACGAGGACTTACTGTTTATAATAGCATAGCTTCATTTTCTAACTCTGCACATAAAATGTTCTAATCCTCACTAAAGGCAGGGTTTTTCCCCCGTGGCACCCGATTATATTTGGAAATCAATGTTTCTGCTATAAATGTGGTAAGTTTTTATCATAATTGCTGTTGTTTAGCAGAG
>NW_009941500.1:26459-55753 GCF_000696875.1 Nestor notabilis | reverse complement strand
TGAATTCTAATTGATACCAGTAGTTTTAACAGAGGAAAAGTAGTGATTTCATTTTTCTTTTAAGTGCAAGTACAGTGATTTCTGTAAAATTACATTCTCGATCAGTGATTTGTATTTGCACTTGCAGAGGTTTTTTTCTTGTTCTCAGAATATAGTATAGACCTAACCTTAATATCTTAATGATGTTTGAGAGGGAGCTTTAAACACTCTTTTCCAGTAGAGCAGATTCACTGAGAAACTATCCTATAAGGAGAGATGATTTTACTATTAATGTGGAGCTAGAAAACACTGGTGCAGCTAAAGCCGTAAGACAGATCTCTTACTAACTGGCCTATTAACAACTTGTGAGCTTGAGCTTTCCAAATGTTCTGCTATTGGAAAGAAAGCATTTTAGCATTTCAGTTTAGATACTATCTTTTAGGAGCTTCAACCTTTCTTTTTAAATATACCTTCATGCTCTGTGCTGCCCTCCAGGATAAATACAGTACTTAAGCAAAGCAACTTGCAAGTAGTAAGTTACTTGCATGACACTTTCAAACTTCAGTTGTTTGTGTTCTGGTCGTGACATGATCTGTTAGGGTTTTTTTGTTGTTGGAAACACAATGCTTGCTTTTTGTGTGGGTGTTTTTTTTGTTGTTTGTTTGTTTAGTCTTTCTGGAATTTCAGAATCACCAAACAACTTTTTTTTTATGACTTCACCATTTTTTCTAAGTCCTCATTCTCAAATGTTTACTCCCCTCTAGGTAGTGGTAAATTAAGAAGAAACGTTCTCTGCAGTCAAATGTTTCTGAGAACAACTATGAAAACAGGAAAATTCCATTGAAACATTCACATCTTTCAGTGTAATGAATTATAATGCAACTGAATCTAAGTTTTAATAATTAGCTCTTTCTCCACATTGATTACCAAGCCTGTTAACATTTTTCTTCTTTCTCACATTCAAAACGAATTCGTATGTGTGTGTGTTCTTCCTGCTGCTCAGTGCTAAACTGAGCTTTAAATTGGGCCAGTTGAATTTCAACTGAGAGACTGTTTCTCCTTTTTTGTTTCTGTTTTTCTGTGAATAACTTAGTGAAACAGTAAAATCAAAGGGTTGCTGAGATCTGAAGGACAGTTTAAGACTTCATAGCTGTATGTGATGATGCAGCTTAGACAGTTTTGCTGATCATCCTATTGAATCTGACATTAAAAATCCAGGAGGATAGGATGGTCCTTGTTCTTAAGGCAGTTTTCCATGTGCTTGTTTCATCTTATTTTTTCTCTGAGTAGTGACCAGGCACGCTGTAGCTATTATGGTAAAATAGTTTAAGACAGAAGCATTGGAAAGTACTCTCTGAGTTTATCATAATCCTGAGTTTTTTGGAACTGAGATGGCAGTTGTAAAAAAGTTCAGTTGTTTGGGTTTGTTTGGGTTTTTTTCAGGTGCTCATAATTTCTGTATGCTTTTAAGGAAAACACCAACTTATGCAGAAAGACATGTGTTCATAGTTGTAGTAGGGCATCTGCACAGTTAAATTCAGCTGGGCTACAATTAACCTTTAAAGCAGTGAACCGGATGTGCTCTTGGAGCGGTGCCATGGCTTAGGCTGCAGTGATTGATCAGCAGAGTGTATTTATGTAAAACCCAAAAGTGCAGGTTCTCTGTGTGTCTGTATAGAATGGAAGATCTTTATGTTATTCTAAAATTCTCCATCTTATCAAAACAGCTGATAGACAGTCACTTTACATCACTTAAATCGTTGTGGAAAGTAGACTCGCTTCTGCTGGAGTGAATGCATTGTCTGTGTGTTTCTAAGTTCTCATCTGTTGTTTGTTGTGTATCGATGCAGGGAAAAGTAATTTTCCTTCTTTTATCTTGCTGTTCCTATGTTTGTGGGACATTTTGGGTGTAGGCTGTGAGTGTCACAGTGAGAAGTGGTCTGCACTTCACTTGTTTAGTTAGCATTAAGGTGGCTTAAGATAAAGATGACTTTTGTAAAGTCTCCTGCTGAGATTTAAGTGCTCAGTACCGAAGACTCATGGCCTTTTGTCTGCAAACTGTTTCAAGTTTGCAACCTTTTATAAAAATGTAAGACATGTTACTGAAACCTACATTCATAATACAGTAATATAATGTGGTTTTTGGGGAAAAAAAGGATCATTTTTCTTCACACTTGAGTTCTTCAAAAGACTGGCAGTATCAGAAAGAGGGCTCTCGGTTACAGTAAGCTTTAGCCAGTTTCATTCTTGTAATTTCCAAGCTGCATACCAAATCTAAAGAAGCACTTGGAGGAAAAAAACCCAACCCTAGAAGAGCAGTAAAACATTCTTTAAATTGTTCAGTCATTTCGAATGCCTGGTTAAGTGTAATACCCTGGTAGGTGTTCATAGTCATAATGATTTCTCAGGTAAGGATTGATGAACGTAGTTAACTTATACTGAGGAGAGAATAAAACACATTCGTGACTTCAGATCAGTGTCTGCCTTGTTCACCATGACCCTAGTAAAGTAATAACCTTGTTTTATGTTTAAGCATGTGGGCTGTAGAATTCACAGAAGTAGGAAAATGTTAATCAGAGCAGAGAATGATATCCAAACTTCTTATGTATTTGAATTGGTTCAATGTCAGAAGCTTTGTCTCATTGTGTTGCACAACTGTATTTTAAACATATGTATCTGCAATATGGATAGCTTGAATAATAAGACACAACTTTATTTCACCTCTGATGAAAGCACTTGTGTAGTAAGTACATTGATGTTCATATAGCTGAGCATACAGAGTTACTGGGTAGCCCATGGCAGTCTTTTGCAAGAGCAGATAACGATAATACTACTGGTGACAAAGTCTAATTGGTTTTGTATTATAAAGTAATAGTAGTGCATGATAACTTCTAAAATCTCAAGCAGAGACAAAATTAGGCAAGGTTGTTAGAGAGAAGTGATATCTTTCATTAGCCAGATGTGGTTGGAGAAAATAGATTAGATTTGGATAGATTAGGCTCTAGCAGGGCTTGCTGTAAAGGCTTCTGCCCAAGGCTAACCTTGTGGTAAAACCTGTAGTGCCTCTGCTCTGGTGTGCTTCTGGAGGAGGACCCACGCCTTACTCATGATGCAGTAAAACACGCACCTTCTTGTAAGTGGAGGCACAGCCTTAGTCACTATGAGAGCGCGCTATTTTCGGCTCTCTTGGAAGCTTTTCTCCTGGCTTCCTTCTGTCTCTACTGTGGGGTCTTATCTTTTCCATCTCAACCCAATACTTAGGAAGAAAGTAGAAGAAAAATAAATTAAAATGCCTTTTATTTGTCTCCAAGCACTCCCCTTTTTCAGAGGGAAAATGACCATTTATTTGTAGTCTTAAAGGTTGTCACAGACCATTTTTTCTTATTTAGTCCCTTGAATGTTTGACTAGTTTCATTTTAAACCTGGTGATAGTCTGTAACCTGCCATCACAGCAGCTTATTCCTTACATACTTCCCAATATCCATCTTTCTGAGATCCATTTACCCATGTCCATTATGTTGCTGGCCATTTAATGTCTAATTTCCTATTTTACTACACTCTTGTCATCCCCCCACCTTCCACCTTGTTTTCTCTCACATTTTGCTTACTAATGTGCTTTTGTGCTTGAGCTGGGGAACTTGTTGCCAACTTACTTACACTTCTCACTCTTTCTGGGACCTTTTCCAGTTTTGCTTGTTTAATGACATAAGCAAAACACATACAAAGCTTTACTAAAACTACATAGCTGTTCCTCCTGTTTATCCTTCGAGTAATATTCTTCTGTATGAATCCCAAGGAGCATTTTAGTATGGGAATAATGTGAATTGGGACTGAAAAAATGCTTTGCTGTGGGTGGGTTGGTGGGAGTTGTTTCTGTTTTGGGGGCTCTTCCTGGAATTATTAGCAAAAAGGATTAGTACGACTTTAAATACTCATCAGTCAGATTACATTTTTCTCACTCTACATTGCCTTCCCTCCCCCCCAAGTAAAGTTACTGTGCTTTCTTCTCTCAGATAACAACAGAGAGTAAGCAAAGCTTTATAATGATTACTTAGAAAGGACATGCAATTTCATAATGTTCTTTGTAGAGAGAGATTCTCTTCATAAACTTAGTAGATACATGAGAAATATAATGTGCAAGAATCGCTGAGTTAGGGAAGCAAAGTGTAGGGCATGCTGCAGTACATGTAGCAGCAGTGTAAATTACTTGTGCTTAAAGAGTAGATATCTGGAATTCCTTTTCAGAGTGCATGCTTGGCTTCAGTTGTATATAAGTACCTTTCTAATTCTTGGATGTTTCTGTCATTACTTAAAATAAGCAGAGGCATAGCTCAAAAATTCAGAGAATCTCATGCATTAAGAAGAGTCTGATTTCTGCGTTTTTACCTTAGCCTGTTAAATGCTGTGTCGAGCTCTTACAGAGGATATGGTTGTTTTCCACAAATGGATTACATGTGTAATGTATTTACTCGCATCTCTATTCCAGATAATATTATCGATTGAAGGTAATAGAATTGTTTAAAGCATTTGGGGTTTTTATTTAGTAATTTTTCCAACGGTAATCAGATTTCTCCCTCCCCTTTCCCCCCCGCAATTATTACAGCAAGGACTGTGTAGCAGAAAATGTCATTACTTGGTGAAGGACTAAAGTAGTGTTTTCTCCTTAAGATTAGACTCTAGAAAGAAGAACAATTGTAATCAATCAATACAATGAGATGTATACAGAAAATATTAATACTACTGCCTCTGAGTAGTCTTTACCAGGCATACCCATGTATAATAGCTTTTCAGATTTGCTTTTCTTAATTTGATATTAATTTAACAAGGCTGGCTGTTTTTTAAAAGTTCTTTCTTCCACTGATGGGTGGAAGATGCATCTGAACAAAGAAAATTTATGAAAGCACTTCACAATGAAACTCTTGCTCCATCTACTGCATAGTCCAGAGAAATCTTGTCTACAGAAAGTTGGTATGAGCAGTAAGGGTCGATGTAATATAGAAGCTGGAATTAGCCAGTGGAAGACATCATTATTATTAGAGGATGTGTGCCTGCAGCAGTGTTCAGAAACAGGCGAAGGGAAATCTAATCCTCAACCTCTGCAAAGCAAAGCAGACTGATAAACTGCATTTAAAGGTCCTTCTTTATTTTAGGAAAGCTCTTCTTGCTTATCCAGTGATTGCAGAAGGATAGCGCTCATATCAAAATCAAATTGGATGTTTTCTAAGTGCTGCAAGATAAAATATTGATTATTATTATAATTTCTGCCATTGTTGGGTTGTTGGCTGGGGATTTTTGTGTCACCTTTTGTAAAACTTTATAGTTTGGTATTGTGCGCAAGCTTTTCACAGTTACACATTAAATCCATTTCCTAGTGGTGTGTAATATTTTGTTTGAATAGAATTCCTTTCAAAGTGAGTGGTGTCAAGCCTTCTTGGACTAGCATGGATGTGAAAGTGGTAGAAAATGACTAGATTCTTTGTTAGCTGCTTAGTGCAATAGGAAAGATGTTTAATGCAATAGCTCTCATACCCTGGGATTGGAAGGGTTCTAGTAAGTTTGGTAAATTAAGGAAAAAAATTACAGCTGGAGTTCCCAGTGAGACTGTGATAATTCAAGGATTACAGTGTTGCAGAATGGGATGTGTGATCATCTCCCCTACAGTGCTGTGCCTTTCCTCATCTCTTAAGAGGCAAGGAGCATCTTAGGGCTGTGGGTGGGAGAGGGACAAGCTGATGGTGGAGGAGAGAACATAACATTGCTATCTGACCCATCCTAAGACTTGGAATAATTCAATGATATCCATTTGAAATCTGTATATGACTTTTCTTTAAGGTTTTCTGGATGGATTCCCAGTTGCTGGTAGGGAGATTGATAGTCCCTGTCACCTGCTGACAGTGTCCCATGACTTCTGTAATTTCCTGACTCTCACTTCCTTTAGGCTAAATCAAATTAATTCCTGTTTTAATATGAGACAGTGTCTGATTAGGTAAACCACCTCAGTTGGGGATTTCCAGACTGTAAGGTTCATTGCTGTATTGGTGTCTAGCTCACAACAGAAAAAAGAGTTGTCACTGCTAAGGGTGGGCACCGTTGCTGCTACTGGTTGTTTCCTGTAGATCACCATCTAGATAAGGAAGTCTAGAAGAGCCTGACTTTGACAGCTTGCAGTACTGTCTAAAGGCCATAGCTGGGGATCTGGGATTCCTCACCCACTGATTGTCAAGGGCTCAAGAGAGAAAGATTCTTTGGCTTGTATCCTTAAATTTACCTATATATATATGTTACTACTTCCACATTTTCTTACCATTTTTACTTTAATGGGGTGGGTAAATCCAGCATCTATTGTTTTTTTATCTTTTCTTTGCATCTTGTGATGTTTCTTCTTTCCCTTCTGTTGCTGACTTACGTAGCATGGGCTACTTAATTTATGTTCATTCTTTTTCTTGTGCTTGGCTTTTACATCTCATCTATAATCACACCTGAGTTCTGTTTATGGTTTGAATTCAGTACATTGACAGATACCTCTGGTATATGTCTGATTGTCAGTATTCATTATCTACCATTTTACTGTGTCTGGCACTTTAAAGCGTATAAAGAAATATGTTCTTTTTTATTAGATGTGTTAATGAAAAATCTTTGAGGAATACTGCTGCTGTTTGCTTTTTCTTCTCCTTCAATTTAGCTTCTCAGTTGCATATATTTCTAAAGTGCTAGATTATGGCAGTTTGTGGTCATAAATAATTGAAACCCAAAGGTTAAAATAGGTGGTTGCATGAGTTTAGAAACAAGGGGCCTCAAGGAGATTGAGCTCTGTATAGAGCATACTCTTTGATCATAAGATACGAGCTGGTCCAAGGGATGTACAGTGTTTGCACAGCTTAAAGTTAAGCATAAATCTGTGCAAGGCTGGGGAATATATTTGCTAAGTTGAGATGTGGTGTAGCATTAGCCACATAAAGGTAAATAGTTACTACAGCCCAACTGAGGACATTTATTTGACCTGTTAATTAACACTTACATGAAAAACAGGGCAGAGAGCACTCAGCAGAAGGCTGTCTTCATTTTGCTTTCGGTTTTTTACTTGAGTTCACAGTGTCCCACTACACCAGCTTGTTTGGATACGTTGTCATAATCTTGCTCTTTGTGTAAAACATGGTTTACACTTTTAGAACAACAGCTAAGTTTAATGGTGTCCTTTATAACCTTACCCGCAGCTCCTACCATGAGATCAGACTCTGCCAGACTTCTCAATAGACAAAACCATTGTAACTGAAAGCTGCTTGAGCGCAGGCTCATTGCTACAAGTGTCCTACGCTGTCAAAGGTGCTTCCTCGTCTTAGGAAAGTGGCCAAAACACGTTACTACTCAAAGTCAACCTTTGTATCTAATGCTTATGAAAAATTACGTCCACAGAGTACTGAGTCTGATGATATCCTGGCTTAAATACTAAAACTGCATCTCTTTGGCAAGTGGGCTCCAGCAAACACTCTGCACTTCTGAGGCAAGACTCGTTAGTGAAATCAGAAGGTCTTGCTGCAGATATGTGTATCAGAAAGTGTTATCAAGCCTTAAAGTTGAAGAAACTAAGCTAGTATGCTTTAGTGCAAGAGGCATGGAAGCGCTGCAGTTCCTGTAGAAGGGCAGGAGATAGGGCCTGTGAATCTGCTGTAGGTCTGTGCACTTTTTCCCTACTTCTAATTCTCAAAATTAACTGGGTGCCCAACATTTTTTTTGTTGTACGTACTTTATTGTAGGAAGGGAAATATTAAATGAATCTCCATACCCTTTAGATTAGACTTCCAAAATCCCTAAAAGGTACATGTCAAAAGAATATTGGAAAATCCTGCTGGATATTGGGTAACTTCATTTGAAATGCAAGTTGACATGATCCTTGAACATCACAGAGTCCTGTGCTGCCCTACAGTTTCTTTTCTAGGCCATGTGTGCATCGATTAGTATGTATTGCTATCAGGTTGGATATTTTAATTGGTCATCTCATCACTTTTTAGAAGCGGGTTTTTCTTCAGAAAGTTAAGAAGACATTGAGGTAAAATAGTGTTGAAGTAAGATGGTGATCTGTCTTGATGGATTCACCATTGGATCCATCGGATGAATCCAGTAATGGGGATGCTAAGGCTTTAGAAATGCTACTAAAAAAGTAACTTAATTTTCTCTTCTATGTAGCATGAATGTTAAGGGTGCTTTGCCTATGCATGTCACTTCTTTAGGCTCACATTGCATGCTCTTCTGTCTCACACACCCAGTGCAGGGAAACAACACAAATAAGCAAATCTGCTCATTTGTTTGTGGGATTTCTTTTTTTGTGTTGGAGGTTTTGTTTGCTTTTTTTTTTTTTTTTTTTTCCTCAGTCCTGGGGTTTTTTTTATCTTGTTTTGGAATGGGAATAACTATCTCCCAGCTGCAGTTTCACCACTGGTGTTACCATGGAGCTGATGTGGCCCCCTCTTCCAGTAATGGATGTTCCCCTTCCTTGCACCTGTACTGATCCTTGGGGTGCTGGGGTTACACGTTCTCAGGGAGCTGGAGGTTGCCCTGGCAGGGTTACTTGGCATGGTTCCCTGTGTTGGCTTTCCATCCTGCTGCCCCAGTGGTAGTGCGGTTGTGAGGGGGTGCAGGTGTGTGAACATAGAATCATGGATTCATAGAATGGTTTGGGTTGGAAAGGACCTTAAGATCATCCAGTTCCAGCCCCCTGCCACAGGCAGGGACACATCACATTAGACCATGTTACCTGAGGCTGTGTCCAACCTGGCCTTGTAGAGCACTGGGTCAGCTTCAGCAGCCATCATGACACGTGGGCACTTCCAGAGTTGTCTTAGGTATGCTATGGGCAAGGAGGAAATTCCTGTTTCATAAACTTTGAGAGAAAGAATGAGTTGGGGTTCAGAGCCTGGTCCCAATTAGCTGCTGTGTGCTTTCCTTCTGTGGAAAAAACCCCTCAGCTGGCCCAGAAGGTGGGTTGTTTGATCTTGAGCGTCAGAGACAATTAGCTCTCTAATCTGGTCACTCTTTGGGAATAAACCTTGCCTCTTGCTGCTGTTCTCATCTGGAGGCAAGCCTCAGGTTTCCAAACCTTAGTCTCCAGGCTGCATAAACAGCCCTTTTCCCTCAGTTTTGGAGTTTGATATTAAACCAGTTTCTACTTCTTGTATTCGTGCAAATGTTTGAGAAGCTCCATGTGCTTGATGTGATCCTGAACCATAAGTTGTTTTGTGTCTCTCTTCTGCCTTTCATCAGGCTGATTGAAAAATGACCTGGCTGCATCAGTTCTAAGTGCAATAAAAACTCCTGCCAGTTTCCTTTGCCAGAAGTTTCGCTTTCTGGGTGTGTTCCTGTTCTTGTTTGGTTGGTTCAATTAACGATCAACATCAGCATTTCATTCTTTTTGTTTTACTGAGGGGTTTTGAGCAAACTGGGAGTGCCGTGGCATTCAGCAGCAGTGCCCAATAGCTGCCCGCATCTCTGGGTGCAGGGTTAAACTGATCACGTCCTGAGGGAAGAGCAAGGAATGTAGAAAGAACTCTCCCTGCATGAAGGGTAGCATTTACATGTGTCCAGGAGGCTGCAGCAGGACTAGCCTTTCTCCTTCCTCCCCCTTCCTATAAGTGCTTTTCTTCAAAAACATAGACTGTGTTAGATTTCATGGGTGAGGGACATTAACCATTTTACTTTGACGAGATAGGAAATGTTTACTCTTTTGCTTGGTGGGGCTGACTGTAGCTTCTAGTACTACAACAAATTACACATAAAAATGAGTAAGCATAAGAGGATTTCGGGAAAAAACTCGCTTTCCTCCACTTCCCTGGGTTCTACCTGTGGTTTACTGCAGCAGCTTTTAGCTGGCTTGTCTTAATTCTTCACTGGGGCGACAGGGGAGGGTTCAGTTTTGTCATAGCAATTAATGGAGATGCTATGGGCCGACTGTCCTGAATTAGCCCTGGAAAATGTTGTTTGTGTGTTTGGGATGAGTCAGGAAGGAAAGTGCCAGGTTGGAATAACTGTGCCAGTTCTGAGTGAAGCGGAACAAAGGCAGGAAGGTCCTGTTCTGCTGCACCTGCATGCCTGGCCGGGCTTAGGGCTTTGGGCCCGGGGAGAGGAGGAAGCATGTTGACTGAGTGCAGGTTACGAGACCTGATTTAATGCTGTGAAGGTATTTGTTTTTCTGAAGTGTTTTGGCTGACTTCTCAGGGGAGGGCCAGTGTAATTATTATATTTTAATCCTTTAAATAAAAAGAGTCTGTGACTCTGTGTAACAATGAACTCCACCCTTCCATATGACGTTACTGCTGTGTTAAAAAAGAAGAGAAACTGGGAGCGAGCTTACTCTAACATGGACAGGATTTATGACATGTTGGTGTCACCATATGAAGATTACAAGTATTCTGAAGAACCTTGTGTATGAACTTTTGAAACTCAGCTGTGTGTGGCATTGCACTGGTCATGGGCTCTGCTTTCTATCCTAGATTGCTGCAAGTGTGGAGCTGTAAACGTTGCATCCTGTGTAGTTTGTGATTAGAAAAACAATTCTGTCTCGAAGTTGGCGAATTTATTTCTGCGATGTCTCACAAAACTCCCTTGAGCACTTAAAAGGAAACAAACAAAAAACGCCAAACAAACAAAAAAAAAGCCACCAAAACTTATAAGGGGCTTAGGAACCATAGTAACAAGCACAGGATAAGATTTATTCAATGCTCAGCGTAACCTTAACTGTCACCAACATATGTATGCTTTTAAAAGGCATCTTTGTTGTATATTGACATTAAGGGATTGTATTTCACCTTGCAATAGAAATGGTTTACTATTAGCTTTGGTTTCTTTGAAATACAGATTGTTGCAATTGGGAAGAAGAGAAAGAGGGGAAAAAAGAGCAAGGGGATGTTACTGTGTTTACTATCACACTTGATAATGTCTATTGAACTCCACGCTTGCAGTTTGGATTTTTTAAGTTTTATATAATGCCCTTCAGAGTTACAGCATCAGTTAATGAAATGTTCCCATATGCTTGACTGAGGCCAGCTGTATTCAGAATCATTGTTTCTTACTGCTGATAGCTTCAAGCTCGTCTAAAAGTTCATGGCTGGAATTCCTACATATTACGTAAATCTGATATAAACTGGAAGATGCACATACATGTGTTTGATTCTTTTCTTTGTGCCCTTCAGGAAAGCCTCTGTGAGCAGGCTCAGGATAAATGTCCCAATTTTGTCTGATTCTATTCTGTCTCTGCTGTCTGTTGACTTTGGTATCTGATTTAAAATCTATAATATACTTTTTTCCCCTCACTGTGTGTGTTTCTTGGGTTTTTCTGAGCAGAGTCCTCCGTATAAGCGTCTTTCAGTGGAGTAGGTTGATTGCTTTGGGTTTGGGATTTATTTTTTTGAATAACAGTTTCTATCATGCATTCCCAATCTATCATATATTGCATAATTTCTTATAAACAATTAAAAGAATCAGGTGTGCATACATTCAGTCTTTTTAATTGCCTCCCCCCACCATTTTGTATCTCATGTGTCTGAGATACAAAAAATCGGAGTAGATAATGCTCTATTAATGTTCTGATTGAGCTCAGAGGTGCTTTAGTAATTTTAGTATGATGAGACAGGTACATGTGGCCAGAATGAGCTGTCGTTTTGTGCACATGGGAGGTTTACCTGGATGCGGGGTGACTGCCCTTCTGGCACAGGCTGATGGATCAGGTACTTGGATCAGGTACTATCATCTTGTGCAGTTCAGAGTTGCACCACGCTTCATATGTGTAAACCTGGACCTCCGGGTACTCTTGATACGTGACACAGAACAAGCTGATCTGATAGTTTCTGTTAGTTTCTACATTGAGGTTTACCAAGGTCTTTCAAAGAAAATTGGACTCTCCTAGTTTAGTTTTAGTTTGATCGCTACGTTAGCAAAAGAAAAAGACTTGCCTGTGGTGGCTTGCTGGAAGCTCCTAGGTCCTAAAGGAATAGTTGCAGAGAGCAAGCAGTTAAAACATAAAAACATCCAGAACATCTCCTCTTTCTTCCCTTTCCTTCCTCTGTCTGTATTCTGAATCAAAGCCATTGCAGATGAGAGCTGTTTCGAAAGACAGTCTTCTAAACCCGTCAGACTCCCTCTGTCTGGCATAGCTATTTTGATTACCTTGCAGAATATGACAGCTGTTATAAATGCTCATGTGTATGGCACATGCTTGAAAATGTTGGGAGTTCTGAATATAAAAATTGGCTGGAAGAAATTTAAGTTCAGAACAGGAGATAATAGAGAGAGGAAGTGTGGTGATGTGCCTTTTCTAGCCCTGTTTGTGCATACTTCGCTTCCATGGACTGACTGTACCAAGGAATTTGCCTTGCAGTAATTCAAGAAGGGGAAAATTCAGGACTCAGATGTTTATTTAATCAAGTGTGGTGTGTTTGTAGGCAGATTGATGCGTGGAAGTTACCCATTACTCCGAAGTACTATAGAGGCCTTCAGTTTTACTTGATTGAGAAAGACTGTGGCTTGGTGGCCAGAAGAGGTTTGGGGGCATTTTAAGAATAAGATCTAAGAGCAGTTAATATATATGATGATATAAGTTTAATTACAGTGTATAATCTGTGAGAATACTACTCTGGTGGCCAGCTAAGTGGCTAAAGGATGCTGAATAAGCAGAGTAATGGAGCACGCACTTTGTACCTACTTGGTGGGGTTAGTTCTTTGGTGCTTCCTCAGAGGTAATGTGTCTGGGCATCAGGTCATCTTGCTTCTGCTAAGCTGCTTTGGGTAAACAAGGAAAATGATAGCTTCGAGCCTTGGGGAAGCAATGGGTCAGGTTTACTCTCTTGCAATTTTAGTGCCATTGGCTTTGTTATAACTCTAATGGAATGTGTCAGAAATAAACCTAGTTAGGCGTAATAAGTGTTAATCGAGCTCTTTTCAGTAGCAAGCCGAAGTTGAATGCTAAAGTTGCTTCTCTGAGGTGCCAGAAAAGGTGGTGGATTCTGTTTTTATATGGATTTTTCTTGTTGTATTGTTTTTTATTTTTTTAGTACTAATATGGAGAATACTAAAGGTCTGTTCTGATACACCCTTTCAGCTCTAAACTTTTGTTACTGCTGCACTTTTATTGTTTAAAACTGCATTTTATATTGAGAAACATCTTTTTTTTTATGCTGATTTCTAGACGTTTTATTTAACACTGACATAAACTGAAGATACAACGACCACGTTTATGATGTACTAATAAGGTAGTGTTTTCCCCTAAAAATAAAAAAGGTAGAGAAATACCAGAATCCCTAACTAAAATCCTATGTGATTAGCTGGCATTGTTTGAGATGGCAGTGAGCTCCAGGGAGAGCAGTGGTTTTTACAGCCTGCTTGTTTCCAGCACCCTGTAAAACTTCTCAGAATTTAGAGATTGTTCTTCTGCAATGGCGTAATCAAATAGCCACATAGTAGCTGATGCATAATGAATGAACCTATTGTAATGGACCAGAAAGATCTTGAAACTACGTAGCCTGTCTTTCTAGACAATGTGGATATTACGTGCTTCTGTGGAATTCAGCTTTAGCGTTGTTTGGAAATCATCTCTGAGATACTGTTATTTGACTGACCTTTGTTGTTGTTTTCCAACATCTTAACCTTGATATGTTTCGATGTTGTTGAATGCTTATTTCTAGAAGTGGGTGAGTTTCTAGTTCAAATTCCTCTGTGCTTTCGACAATAGCAAGCTGTTAATGTGCAAAAGAAGGCCAGTTGCAAGACTTAAGAAGAATAATTTGAATTTCATGCAGTGCTGTTCAAATTCAGAAGTTTGTGAGCCATACACATATATATGTATATAAACTAAGAAACTTGACCTTTTTTGTGCATGTTTTCTGTCATCCTTGGGCATAGCTGGGGAGAATGGTTGGCTGTGAAGATAACCTAAGAGAGAATAAATAAGAAACTGTCCAGAGGGTCTTAGTTTTACTGTCACAGAAAGTGACAGAATCCAAAATCATCATGACCATGAACTTTGTTACTTCCCCCCCCCTTCAGATTTGTTTCTGCATTATATTGTCATTGATGCTTTCAATTGCAATAGCTGTAGCTGCTTTCCTTGT
Organism: Nestor notabilis; assembly: GCF_000696875.1. Classification (NCBI taxonomy): domain Eukaryota; kingdom Metazoa; phylum Chordata; class Aves; order Psittaciformes; family Psittacidae; genus Nestor; species Nestor notabilis. Next base: position 41,678 of record NW_009941500.1, on the reverse strand, counting down.
TAAATCTGCATTAAAATTATCTCTCCTGTGAAGCCACCATATGCTTTGCCTGTGGCATTGGTTTTGCTTGGCTATCCAACTGTTTATCTAAAAGATCCCTTCAAGTTGGAAATAGGCTAATCCTGTGAAGCGTATGAAATTGGCAATTGGTATTAGGGTTGCTAATGCTTCTGGTAGGCATTCTAATTCAAATAGTGAAAACCTAATTGTGCGCATAAACAGGCTCAAAGACTTCGAAAACTTGCTTGTGTAGCATAGTAGTGTGGCTCTGGATAGGGTTCTAGGTACAGCTGTAATATTCATTATTGGCACCATACAAATACTGATCTTGTGGGTGTTGTAGGATCCCGGACTGGTTTGGGTTGGGAGGGACCTTAAAGCTCATCCAGTTCTAGCCCTCTGCCACAGGCAGGGACACCTTCCACCAGAGCAGGTTGCTCCAAGCCCCTGTGTCCAACCTGGCCTTGAACACTGCCAGGGATGGGGCAGCCACAGCTTCTCTGGGCACCCTGTGCCAGTGCCTCAGCACCCTCCCAGGGAAGAACTTCTGCCTAATGTCTAATCTAAATCTCATGTAGATTTCTTAGGCAAGATTTTTATGTGGGCTCTGGTTTATCACATGTAGGACTAATGCTGAAGTAATATTTTGAAGCCTCTTTGCCTGGCTCTGTCCTTCTGATCCTCTCTTTCCAAGACCAGAAAAAGTATTTTAATTATGTGCTTCTAAAGGATAAATGTTACTGCTAGTGTGTTATTTCATGGTTGAATAAATTTGTCTGGTACACAGAATCTAAACATGCCTGACTTGCTTGGTTCTGCAGTAGTTTGGAAAACAGTTTAGCAGTGGGGGTGAAGTAGTTTTTAGCAGAGAGACTCTGGTAATAAAAAGACAAACAGAAAATTATCTTTAGGACCATTCTCCTGGCCATAGTGAATAATTAATAATGCTGGAGGTGATGTAAGCAGAGCTGTGCTACATTTGGGAAGAACATTCTGGTTGTGGTATACTCCTTGTTTTTTCCGGTCCTGTGGCAGCTGTTTGCTAGTTTTCCCAGTTCTGCTAGTGCTTATGTCCTGAAGTAATTCCACTTGGCTCAGTGGGGCTATCTGTGAGCCTTGGAGTTTACAGGAGGGGATTGACTTGAGTGTATAATAAAAACACACTGGAGCTGGAAGCACTCTTTACATCTTGCTTGTAATAGAAAATGATTACTTGCACAAGGAGTGGTGGGTATCAGCATAGCATACCATGTTATCAGCATAGACCAGTGCTAGGTTTGGTACTGGGAGAAACCAAGTGAAGCCTCCCACTGCCTTCTGACTTCTTTAGCTTAATGTCAAAGATCTAGAAGCCTTTAGTCTGTAAAGAAATAGCCTCAGTGCTCTCTACAAAGATAGATAGCCACTTTTTGACTGCAGCAGGGAACAATGGGGGAATATTAAGGTGTCTTTTGAGTTTCATTGGTGCTTTATGCTTAGCAGGAGCTGAGTGGGGAGCAAGCATGCTTTTCTGTTGTGAAATCTAAAAACTGGTCTGTGAAGACACTGTTTCTACCTGCAGTATTTGCCTGCCTTAAAATCCATGCCTTAAGAGAGTAGAAGCGGAATTTTACCTGTTAAATTTGTACCCATCTGCCAGTAACATTAGAAAGCAATTTGAAATACTGAAACACTTAACACCCCTTTAACATCTTCTGTTACTTTGGTTTCTCCTTGGAACACATCCAAGCCCCATCTGTATGTTGCCCCTTATATACTTGGAAGTTAAAGAGTACAGAAGCACTGCAGATTTCAGTGACTAACACTTAATGTGGGATGATGTGTTGGTATGCATTAAAAATAACATCCTTTTAGTTCTTCAGACTTTTTGAGATTTTAAACTCTATTTATGAGATATCATGGAGTTTTTAAGAATGGATTATTATTTTTAACTAAAGGTGTAGAGTGTTCATTATTTGAACGAGAACTTCTCTGCCTTACAGAAAGATGCAGAGAGGTTTGGGGAGCAAAGCTTACTTGAATAAATATTTTTCTCATGATGTTATTTGAAGAAAGTTAATTGGGTGAAACCTTGTTTCCAAATATGCCAAAGTACAAATATTTATAGTTTGTTTTGAAAAGACTAAATTTGGTTAGGATTAGACAAGTTTATAATGTAGTGGTGTAGTGTGTAGTTTGGCATAGTTTCATATTAAAGTCTATAATGGCTTGTTGATTACTACCTGGGTGTCTCTAGTTTTACTTTGGGGGCTGGTAAAATCTTTCTGCAGACTTTTCCCGAGACATGCATCAAAGTCTGCTTAAAGACACCATGTTCTGCTTAGGCTATGTCCGAAGTTACCGTATATATATTGTAAAAGAAATAAATTACTCCCCTCTACATCTTTTTTTGCTTTTAGTCTATTTTGCTGCAACTGTCTAAAAGCCAAGTGGTTAATTCCAAACTATTTTATCTGCCTTCCAGCATACCTCTGTGGATGGATACACTGAACCACACGTCCAGCCTATCAAGTCAAGTAGCAGACAAAACATCCCCAGGTGTAGAAACTCCATTACATCTACCAATGAAGAGCATCCTCACATTGGGAATTATCGCTTACTGAAAACAATAGGAAAAGGAAATTTTGCCAAAGTGAAACTGGCCAGGCATGTGCTTACTGGAAGAGAGGTAAGCCTTTCAAGAAAAAAAGGCTAAGAGTGTGTTTTATATTCTCTTTGGCTGCCTTTATAATAAGTATTTTTGCTATTCTTTTACCTTTCTCTTCCAAATAGAAAAAGCACATTTTTTGTCACCATAAAGGAAGATGCAGAGAGGCTGTTTCAGGATATAGAAAAAGTTACCTGAGGTGCCCAAGTTTTCTCCCTCTAACCTCTCACCTCTCTTTTAAAAATGTAACTTCTTGGTGAAGAGATCACAGAGTTTGTTGTGCATCAGGGATATTTTGGGGGTGGGAGGGGGTCTGTTCAATCCCAAGGATTTCTAAACCCCAAGAGAAATCTATTGATAGATACATTTCATTCATATTGATAAATCCATTGATAGATAGGTCCTTGATATTGAAATACATTGATAGACAGATCTTGTGTTTGGAGGACCTGGTTTTGCAGTGGACAAGATAACATTGTTCTGTCCAAACACTGACAGAAGTGTAGCACTGATTCCTTGGTGGTACCATCTGGTGGCAAAGTTCTGAGCTCCTGCTGATAAATCCTCATAGGTGAGGCAATTTTGCTTGACGTAATGCATAAAAGCAGACAAATATGCATGTCTTAAAGGTATATCTATGCTTTTGCTCACAAAGGTGCAATGTATTTTTGTGCAAACATTTTTCTGAGTTTAATAATCAGTTTTGGTTTGGTTTGGTTTTTTTCCCCCCCAAGGTTGCTGTGAAAATAATAGATAAAACCCAGCTAAATCCTACTAGTCTGCAAAAGGTAAGAATATACTATAAGATCCAAAAGTCTATGAACAGTTGAACTGTGATCTTTTATGTGTTTGACAAAAATATTTGGTCCATTTATGTTGCTAAACAAACATCTTCGTGTACATATGACCTTGGGAGACAGTCTTTGCTATAAGGTGCATGTGGAATTTGGCTGATGGCAGTTCCTCTGTGTGTTTCCTATCTAAGCATTGCTTCTTCCTTCCTTCTTCAGCTTTACTCTTTGCTGACAATAAAATTTGTATCTAATTAGATACACAAGTAGTTTGTCTACTTACTAAATCAAGATGTAATGCTGTAGATGATAGTGTTTTTCTTTGAGTTTCTTTAATATAGTAATTGTGTATAGAATTGCCAGAATGACTGAACATAATCAGAACATTCTTGCTTGTTTATGCCTGTAGATAGAAATTCAGAAGTCCTTCATAACTGTTGTGATAAGTGTTTTAACAAAACCCTGGGGTTTTCTGTGTGCTTTGGGTTGCTAATATTTGAGCTAGTGAAGAGGGACCCACAGAAGCAGTACATGACAGAGCATATTGTGGAAATCCTGTGCTGCTCAATAGGTAGCTTGTTTCCTACCTAGCTTGGTATTTACACTAGGAGAGCTATGTGAGTTTGTCTCATTGTTGAGCAGTGAGAGGGTAAAAATGTTGGAATGTTCTGGAAAACTAAGCATGAAAAGCTTAACTTCTGGAATAATTGCTGTAATGACAAGTAAGTTGTATTTCACACAATAATATTCAATAATAAATCATTCCAAGTATAAATGAAACTTTCATAGCCTAGAAAAGATGCTGTCACACTACACAAAAATACTTGTGTTATAGGATATTGCTGCTGTTACTTGGTTTTTGAGTGGGAAGCTGATAGCAAGAGAAACATTTTTAGGTACAGATAGAAGCAGCTTATAGCAGAACTAAGTTAAATTTAGTGATTTAACCACAATTCCATTCTCCAGTAACTTCTAGAAATATTTCTCATCTTCTGTTTGCACTGGAAAGTGTAAAGTTTTCCTTTGAGCATCTCGATTGTAGTTGATTGTTTTGAAGCTCAAAATGTCTTCAGCTTCCCACAATTTTCTGAGAATTTTGGGTGAATATTGATTCCCTGAAAGCTTTTAAATAAGCTTAAGCACAGTTTTCTCACAGTCACTCAAGCAACTGTTGTTTTTTGAAGCAAATAAGGGCAGGAGGGTGGTTCATCAGCACACTTAGATTTACTCCTGTTTCAGGCCTTCAATCACTATTGATTATTATAAATCAAACAAGACAAATATGACATTATCTTAGGCACAAGGTCATTCACAAAGCCATCCCCTTTCCATTCACTATAATATAAAGGATATCAAAAGCAAGTATGTTTTGCCGCAGTAATTGCTGCTGACCTAATTAAGTAAAATGAGGTGAGGCATCATAGCTTCTCACGCACCATTTTGTTTTATAAACAGAAATATTTGAGCACATACTTTGGTTGCTGAAAGTATTGTACAAGCTGGGTCTGTAGTTAGTCACGAGTATGACAGCAAAGATAACCTTTAGTTTGTTCTTAGGCATTCTCCGGTGTTCTTTAGGGCATAGAGGGTGGTGTCATGGTTTAGCCCCAGATGACAGCTAAGCACCACGCAGCTGCTCGCTCACTCCCTCCAGCAGGATGAGGGAGAGAATCGTTTAAGTGAGAACTCATGGGTTGAGATAGACAGTTTGATAGGTAAAACAAAACAAAACAAGGAATTCATTCACCATTTCCCATTGGCAGGCAGGTGTTGGGCCACGTCCAGGAAAGCAGGGTTCCGTCACACATAATGGTTACTTGAGAAGACAAACGCCGTCATTCTAAATGCCCTCCCTTCCTTTTTCTTCCCCCAGCTTTATATGCTAAGGATGATGGTATATGGTCTGGGATGTCACTTGGGGTCAGCTGTCCCGGCTGTGTCCCTTCCAACTCCTTGTTCACCTCCAGCCTACTCACTCGTGGGGTGGTGTGAGAGGCAGAATCGGCCTTGACTCGGTGTAAGCACTGCTCAGCAGCAACTAAAACATCCCTGTGTTATCAACACTGTTTTCAGGACAAATCCAAAACATAGCACCATGCCAACTACTGTGAAGAAAACTAACTCAGTCCCAGCCAAAACCAGCACATATGGATAGGGTACTTTGCAGACATAGCTATATTAACTTAAACTTAAAAATTAGGAGGTGATTACACAAGTAAGCTGATCTTGTGAATTTTTAATTCCACATCCTTATGCATCCGATGTGTTAGTCTGAAGTTACTTCTTGCTTCAGGACCTCTACTTCTTTAAATAGATAAACAATGTTGAATTAAGGGCACTGCCTTTTGTTTTCAATCTGTTCAGTATGTGGTTCCCATCTTACTGGGTTAGCACCTGTTTAGAAGACAGAGCTGGCTTTTTTATGAACTTGCTGTCTTGATAGCAACATATTGTACTGACTTAGCTTTTTCCACTGTCATGATTGTAAGTTGTTCCCAAATATAAGTATTTGAGTTTCATCATAACTAGAGTTTGTATCAAAATAGCTGTTCTATTTTCTGCATGTCTGCTACATCTTCTTGGACTGGTTTAACTAGGGAGGTTTCTGAAATAGCCTACTGTTGCTCTTCTGCAAACTGCTAATGGAGCAGAAGGGGCTTTTTTTTGTTTTCTTAATAGGCTTGATTAGCAAATGGCAGCTCAGATTTTCCATTTTTAAGGGTCAGTGTGCTTCTTTTTATTATTTAAACAGATCGAAAGCCTCAAGCTTAGGTTCTTTTCTTAACAACAGAAGATTTGGAACAACTGCAATACATTACCTACTGAAAACTATGCTTTTTTGCAACATCCATTCTTAGGAATGATTTAGAAACTAAAGAAGCATTCAGGCACATCTTTAAAGCAAGAAAAAGCCTTGGTTAACTGAAGATTTTTTTAGTTTGATTGTAGTGACTTAAAATAGTACATCTTAAATGTAGATGTCAGCCTGACAGCAAGTAGAAGTGTTAGCAATGGAAGATCTTCATACTTTCTGCAGTCTGTGCCCTGAAAAATGAAACTGGAAAAGCAGGAATCAAGTTTTCAAGTGCTGTGCCTTTTCTGTAGGTACCGGTTCTATGAATCTGGTTCTATGGTGCTGGCTGTCCCCTGCTATAGATGTGGGGTGGATTATGGGGCAGGAAGCCAGGGAGCCTTTACACCTTCTGAAAGCAGTACAGTGGTGCTCAAGAAAGTAGAGGTGTGCATGAAACCTCAGTTGTATCCTTGTATAATCCTGCAGCTTGCCTCATCACGAAAGCAGAACGAAGCTCTCTGGTATGTCCAGATTTCTACAAAATTTACAGTCTTGGCTTTGTAGGAAGTAACTTGTTGGTCTTGTTGCTTTAAGAGATCTATTCTTTTGCATATAGAGGTATCCAGGGTGTTACTGAGGCGTGTGGTGGCTATTGTTTAGAGATACCTTTATTTGTTAAATACATAGTTATTGACATAAATAGTGTTAATGGCCAACATGCTTCTGCAAAGGGAAAGGAGAGGGGTGAGTATTTGTCCCAGGGTAGTGTTCCACAGAATGCAGAGTTTGAATGTAAAAACAATGTACTGAAATACTGGAATACTGTTACTGCTTTTATTCAAGTGTTACCCATTGTTCAGAGATTTTCTAGGTCGTTTCTCTCATGAGAGAAAATCAGAGGAGGGAACATTGGCATCTTCTTAATTTGTATAAATGTGCATTTACACCAGACCAAATAAAATCCTGAATATACTCCAAGACTTCAGAGAACAGTTCATTTGCCCCATTTCCATCCCACTCCCCCTCTGCTGTTTTGAACGTCTATATTGAAATAAGGGTCCCTGCTCTTTCTTCTTTGTGAGCCCCTTACACATCCCTTTGGACCGCATGGGCCAGCAACTACACAAGGTGTAATGAATGTGGCTTGTTTGTGGTCTTTATGCAGTGCTCTTCCATTAATTCAGTTTTCAGCCTTTCAAAAAATTTCTTTCTTCTTTGGTTGGAAGGTACCTGTCATGTCAAGCAGCTTTAGCAAAGCTGCTTGACTTAGTTATGTCACAGAATACCGGAATACATAAGTTACATCTGCCTAATTCAGAAGATGCCTACACCTGAGTTACTTCAGGGAAGGGTCTGAAAACATCAGTTTCCAGGTGTGTACCTGCTGGAAACTTGTCAGAAGCTGATAACAACTGCAAAACACAAACTCTCAAAGCAACGTGGCTCTCCCCATGAAGAAGGCAACTTTTGTGCTTTAGTTTCAGTAGTGGGCAGGCAGTTGAGAGAGGAGTTTTGTGGTGAATACAACCACTTAAAGTTCTTAATCTTTTCTCAGAGCAAGCCATTTAGTTAGCAAGTACCTGAAGGTAGATTCCAAGATTTCAACTATTCTTTCAGTTCTTACTGTGCTGCTTTCTCTTGTTCCCTTCTCTCATGTTTGCAGGGAGGCTGTCAACATCGTGTCTGTAAAATAAACCAGCCAGTTTCCATTCAGCTTGTGCTTGACATGATTTGTGTGGATGAGCATCACCTAAGATAACTTAATCTGCTTCAGCCTTGCCCAGTTCTTGCTCTGAGCATGCAAATGCATTTCAACCAAGATTAAAAGTGCTTTTAATTCAAAATCCCCAAACAAACAAGAAGCCCACCACAGAGACGCTAACCAGCAAGAAAATACCCAATGACACCTTGTGACTTTGAGTTCATCTAGAATTTGCCTTAGAATAGCTGCTTTCTTTCAAAAGGTTGAGACTTCACTACTCGTTACGATATACCAGGATGGCTACTCAGACTACATACAGCTTGTATATGAGAACATATGCTTCAGTTTTATGAAAAATACCTATTCAACAGGATATATAATACAAAACGTTGTTAAAAATATATTGGTGTGAATATGGATAAACCTAGGCCCACACTTTGTGTCTTGGTGATGTCTTTTATTCAGAACCAGGGCAAGCAGATGTTTCATTCATAGAACAAAGTATCTGCATCAGGCTAAAGGTCTTGAGGAAAATAGACTTTTTGTCCTTTTCCTAGTAGGCTTTTTCCTTTATGTAAAAAAAAATAAATTACATACTATGTGGAATCAAATTAATGTCACTGAAATAAATTTGCATCTTAAACCAATTAGTGAATTTTGAAATCCTGTGAGAATATCGAATAGAATAATTCACATCTTTTTTTTTTTTTTACAATTACTGTGTGCTTCCCATTACATGTAAAATTATTTCTTTGTCCTTTTTTTCTAGATTTGAAATGACTTTATTTATAGCAGTCTGTATTTTAATTCTGCTTATGAAGATATGCTTTCATTGCTGTAACTTACATACCAGCATTAATACTGTTAAGTAATGAAGTATCTTTCCAACATTCTGGAAGGAATTGTGGTTTTCCATATACCTGCTTAGAAGCTCTTCTGAAGCTGTACCATTGCTTGGTTTAGATTTGTTAGCTTCTGACTAATTGGTACTGATATAGCTGGGTAACTGTATGTGTTCTTGTGCAGCAAATTCAGTTATAAAACCAAAAAATGCACAAAGAACAGCCTGGTAGGATGTTTTTTCATGGGAATAACTGACTTGAGGAGAAACAGGAATATTTTCTTAAGTTTAATTTTAGTAATTTAATTCTAATTCATACTATTACGTATCCATGTGTTATATTTTGAACACCAGCAAACTGCATCATACTGATCATGTTGTCAGAGAAATGTTTTTATAGTCCTTGCTTCCTTCTGAAATTGTTTTAATGGCAACTGTAAAGCAAGTGGGTAGTAACTAGCTTGAAATACTCACATGATGTCAAGATAGAACTGCAGTAATATCGATCAAAAGCTGAATTTCAAAAAGATGTTGCTCTGTGCTCCGGTAGAATAAATGGAGGATTTTAGAAATGTTATGACTAGATAAAGAAAAAAAAAAAAAACAAAAAAACAAAAAAAAAAAACCAGACCCTCAGCATTGTCTAAGCAAAAGAATTTTAATTTCTCTTAACTTGTAGCCTCAGCCATCATAAAATAGCAACCAAAGTGCCGCTTTTTGAGGAGGTGTCCGGTCTCTGACTTGTACCCTTTTGCAAAGGTAGCGTCTGAACAAATGGGACTCATTTTGGAAATGAAGGCAGAGATGTGCTCTGAGACATCAGAGAAGCAAAACAACACCACCACACTTCTGCACTGAGCCAAGTTGCTCTGGAAGGAGGACTGTTCTGCTAAGACATTTCCAAAATGTCTTAAGCATTTTGCTGAAGCCAGTGAGCTTTTCTTCCTTCATTTCAGCATCCTACTGCAACCCAAGGCAGAACTAAGTGTGCAGCATAGTAAATCGAATTGACAGTGGGGTTATGCTGTTCACTTGAAGTAAAACAGGGCAAGCTTATCAGTATTGATAGCCTTAAGTACAGAGTAACGGAACTATGTAGTCATTTTGGATTCCTTTCGTTTGCCTTCTTTTCTTTGCCTTCCTTCTTGCCCTAGGTTACTCTTGCTTCACCTCTTATTTAATCAATAAACCCATAGAAATTTAAGAACTAAGACCTTGTTTCTGGTTAAAAAAGTCAACCCACCATTACTAAAGTGTGGCTGTAAGTTTGTCCAGTTGTTTTTAATTATGTGACTCAGGATTCTAAAGCAGACTTCGAGCAATCATAAACCTTGAGGCCTTGCCAGGGGGAGAGGGGACATTCCTGTTTATGACCCAGTGTAAAATCTAGTAGTTGTGAGAAAAGTGAACTTGCCTGCTTCATCTCCGTGGAGCAGCAGGACTGGGGGAAGCCAGGATTCATGGTATCTAATTCCATTTCAACATCTGCGTGTTCAACTCTTCTGTAGCACTACGCCTTGTATTTGCACCTGCTGGTATGTATGTATTCAGAGTAGGCAGGTGAGCTGGCCGGTCACCAAAGAAATCGGAGCAAAGAGATAGCAAAAGCTTGGGTGAATGGTCTGTTGGTTTTGTGAATGCTGAAACTCCAGAAGGGGCTGTAAAACTTAACTGAGTCTGTTTGTATAAAGCTTAAAATTTAGTCTGGTTTTTGTATGTAGTTGGTAGTGGTTATTTTCAAGTAATGTATAAGATGCAGACTGTGTTTCCTGTAGTTCACTGTGCTATATTTATCCATGCTTTATGCTAATGCTAGTTTCTGTGGTTTGTGCTGCTCCTTTTTGGCAGCTAACGTTGCGTATCTTGTGTAACTTCTCCCTAATAAACACACTCTTAAGAAAATTGTCTTGCTTCCTTGACAGTTGTTTCGAGAAGTACGAATAATGAAGATACTGAATCATCCCAATATTGGTAGGAGCCCTGCATTTCTGCAAACTTTTTTCTATCATACTGTTTACATTTTACTCTCTTTGGCTTTATCTGAATGTACTTTACTGCTATGCTGTTAAACTTTTTTGAGATAATAGGACAGTGAGCATCAGTAAATGCTTCATTGTCTCACCTCCTTTACTGCTTGAAACAAGAATGGTGCTCTGAGGAGAGAAGCTGCTCAGTCCATGAAAGCCTTAACACAACATAGGAGTTGCTGAGCACTCACTCTGGTCTGTTGAGGGTCCCAACTTCCCTTTTCCACTGAAATTACTCTTGAGGCCAAAAAGCATGAATTCTTCAGGTGAAAGTAGCAAAACTGCATTAGTTCAGTCTAGGAGAGACTCCTGCTGACTAATATTTCCAGAAAATTAGAATTACAAAGTATGTAATTTTCCCTTTCTGCTTTAGTTCTTTCACCTACCCCACAGCTTCAGGGCCCTACTTTGTGATGACAATTCTTCTGGCTGAGGAGGGCTGGACAGTCTTGTTCCAGAGACAGTTAATGGTCCTGAATCGGCCAGAGGGCTTGTTGCATACAAGGTATGGACAAGGTGTACAAGTTATTACATGCTAGGCACTCCCTCTCATCCCTTGAATTGTTTGTTGCTTTTCCAGCATTCTTAGCTTCTGCTGGTTTTTGTTTTCTTGGGGGTGGTGGTGGGGCTGTGTTTGTTTTAAGTGGATGGTTAGTGTTATAATCTGAGGAAAGCCTTTCAGACCTAACGTTTCTGGTACCTACTTGATCAGAATCTCAGATTTCTAACTGGGAGCAGTTTACTAGCGCAACAGGGAAGGTTTGTATGATCTTAAAGACGTCCGTGTCAAATTAAACACTAATTTCAGCATGAACTCGTTTGTACAGTGTGCATAAACTTCTCAGAAAATTGTGAATTAATATGCTTTGTTATCAACTGTGATTTAGAAATTAATTTTGCTTTTTTCCCTCCCTCAAAAGAATGCTAACCTAAAGGATATAAAGTTTTCATATGGTTTAGTGTTATCACTGGGCCATAAATTATACTCGCTTCATGAGTATAATTTTTTGTTTGTGCTGTGCTTTTGCTCCCTGTTGCAATCTCTTTCTCATTCATTTTTCTTGCAGTAAAATTATTTGAAGTTATTGAAACTGAAAAGACATTGTATTTGGTAATGGAATATGCCAGTGGGGGTAAGTGGATTCTTAATTCTGCTTTAGGGATAAACTGAAATATGGAAAGCCATGTTGGTTGCATGCCTAGGAATGATGTAAGAACTTTGTGATTAATGGGCTATTCTAATCTGGCCTTCACAACACTCCTAACAGACCTCTCAGGGCAGACTTTCTTGCTTGCATCGTGTTCTGTAAAGTAACCCGTTAGGTTTGCGCTGAGGGGTAGTTACCATTCTGAGGCTTCTGCTGGAGTTTCAAGAGATAATCTGGTTCTGAATCTGGCAAAAACCTTGACTCTGTTTCTCTGCTGTATTTAGGTAAGCACTGGTGCCTTGTATGATCTTGAAAATGTGTGCCAAAGCACTTGGAGAGGCAGGTCCAGGGGACAGGAATAAGGAACACGGGAAGGAGAGCAGCAGGATTGTAGAGTGAGCGGAATAATGGGTGCCTGCTTGAGAAGCTGCTTAGCAGCTGAATGGGGATGTTTGAATGTGGAAAGGGAATCTAGCACAGGGCCAGTGACCAGGTAGGAGAGGCTGCTTATCAGACAGTGCAAAGATGAGGATCTGAAAGGCATTTGAGCAGCTTTATTAGAGAACAGGAAGGGAAAACCAGAAGTAGTACAGATAGTGTTAAGTGAAGCCACTAGAGATATGCAAAACAAATCTGATGCATAAGAAGCTGCCTGTTTCCCAGTGTGTCTTATATGCAATAGGAATGGGTTTTATTATTAAAGTGTCTCATTTTTTGTTTGTTTCACAGTGGTTCTTTAAGTAAATTTATTTTTAAAATTGAAGAAGCCTTAGTATGAAGGGTTCCATTTTTATATTTCTTGACTATTACGTGTCTGAGAAGTGAAATTCAGTGCAAACAGTCAAAGGGAATTCTCCCTGGCTGCATCTATTTCCTTTCCCTTCAAGAGTGGGGGGTGCGGGATGTTGGGTTTAAGCATGATTTGATTGTGCATGACAGTCAAAAATAAAACCTGTGCAACAGGACTGATGTTTTGTCCTTGTCGTGGTCAGGAGAAGTGTTTGACTACCTAGTTGCACATGGAAGAATGAAAGAGAAAGAGGCTCGTGCAAAATTCAGGCAGGTATGAACTTAAAAGTCACTTTCTTTTGTTTCTATTTATGGTGTTTTCAGATAGACATGAGTGTGAGCATACTTCTTTTACTTTAAAAAAATATTCATTGTTGTGATAATGTTTATTAAAGCTGGAGTGGAAAAAAATCCCCAAAGAGAAAAGTATCTGCTTCCTACGTACTGTCTAAAAATAGTAAGACTGATTTGCATTCTTTTTTTAGTGGATGTTCCTAAGAGCCCCATTTTTTGTTGTGAGTCATTTGAGGGTTGTAAACCTTTTCTGAATGTTTTAGAAGTTAACACATGTTCTATCTAGAGATGTTGATATGATGACATGTATCGCTGTGTCATGTCACACCGTTTTCTATGAAGAGTACTCTGTAACAGGTTTTTACACTCTTATTACAGGCTTTCTCATCTTTTTTTCTTACCCTGTTTTTGGTGATTTTATCGTGAAAAGCTTTTGGTATTTTTCAGAATTAAGGTGTATAATTAATGTGTAAAGAAACTGCTTTTAATTTGCTGTTTCTGACTTGAGTTTTGTTATATACATGTGAAAGATACATATGAACATGTTGAATGAACTGTTCTGTTAGGGATGAATTGCAGAGCTATGCTGCAGATATTTCAGAAGATAAAATCTGAGTTGGTACATCTGGCTATTGGTTTGGGGGGGGTGGAATAATTTCCTTTTATAGTGACTGCTATTGGGAGATCTGCATTTAAAATAGACGGTTCTCCTATTACCTCAAGGAATATGCATTAAACTTTCTTAAATAAGAATATGAGCTGCTTTTAGGGACTTTTTAGTGTTTGAGTTCTAACGAAACATGTAAGAATATTTTCTAAAATTAAAGCTGTGTGTATTAATATCTTACATTCTACTGAATCACATGAGAAGCCAAAATTACATACTAGATTATATACAAATACTGAGATGGAAATTAAGTATTTCACTGATCATCTTGGTGTTTCAGATTGTATCTGCTGTGCAGTACTGTCATCAGAAATGCATAGTTCATCGTGATCTTAAGGTAGGTTATAACTTCTCTTTCATTTTGCTGCTTGACAGTATAGACTTTATTTCATTCTATATACTTGTTGTTGTCACTGTCTGCGAATGCCTCAAACATGTGAATGAGGTAACTCACTCTCAATTTTCAGGAGCACAAAAGTAATGTTGCTTGCCTGTTGGAACAGGGGAGAGGCAAGAATAGAACATGTTAGTTTCACTCTGATTTTGGCTTTAAGGGAAAGACATGCTCTCCAAAGAATTACACCTGCTGGCATGCAGATATCTACACACTGAAGCCGCAGAAGTTCAGTGATACCAGTCAGCACTAAAACATTTTCAGTTAAAATATACTGCATAAGCATACAACTTTCTACATAAAACAGTCTTGTCTTAGTGATTTGTAAGAAATACATTAGGTTTTTAATCCATTTGAACTTCTGATTTATACTGTCATGTTTAAGATGAAAAATAAATCAAAGGTAAACAGAAATTAGTTGAACTTTTTTTTTTTTTTTGATGCTTTCTAGTATTGTGTCTGTGTAAATGTCCTAGGCTGTGTTACAGAGTTCAGCAATTACAGGTACAACAAGCCTTCAGTCTGAAGTTGTCTTCATGCCAAGTTTAGATATCACAGGACTTGGACACAGTATCTTCACCTGCTTAAAAGCTGGCTGGTGCTCTTTGTATGTTTATTTATGCTTACAAAGAAAACACTGATGTAGATTCTTTTTTTTTTTTACTGATATATCTAAAATGTTGAATAAGCTGAACTTGAATAATTCTTAAAGGTTTGTTTTACCAGCATCTTTTGTCTCAAGGGTTTTTTTTACTAGTATCTTTTGTCTTACCTTCCTTATAATGCACTGCAGCATGCTGTTGACCTCTTTCTCACAAATCTGTTCCCTAATACCTGTCGATCTGCCAGCTCCTGTGTGTGCATATGGTGCTGGATAATACATCCTTTTCTGCTGAGTCCTCCCTGCCCCAGGACCATTGTCATCTGATGATGGAGGTGCTGGGCCAGCACTCTGAAGTCAGAATGCAAGGAAGGAAAGGGCTGGATCTCATTGAAATCTTGATTTAAAAAAAATGCCTCCCCATCTTGCATGGTGGTTTGGAACCTGTGAATGTTTTGTCAGGCTCCCTGGGGCTTACTGCAGTCACTGTTGTTGAGCTTTCCAGAAAGTTGCACCCAGGGACC
>NW_009941500.1:10174-26428 GCF_000696875.1 Nestor notabilis | reverse complement strand
GCACCTGGTGTTCTGGCTTGAAAAAGCCGCTTTCAGTGGTTGACTCGGCCCTATACTTGGCTTGGAATAGGGAGCCAGCCATCTCCTTGTGCTTATCTGGCAGTGGCTTGCTCAGCCCAGCTGCATTATTGAGTCCTACTGCATTAACCCCTGTGGTTAGTTAGCATTCTGCACCTCGCTCTTTCTCCCAAAACCCATCACAGCCTCCACCCAACATTCATTTCTTAGTTCCATAGGGTGCATACAGCTCACTGCGTTGCTCACAGGACTGTCCAAAACTGCTTTGCAGGGTTTATGCAGGATCCCTTTCACCATCTGTCACAAGTACTCTGCTGCTGATCTCCTTCCTATTTGCAAGACAGGCAGGCAGGCTCCAAAGTAATTTCTTTGCTTTTCTCTCTCTGACTTCCCTTTGATGGAGTTATGCTAGACATAAAAGTTCAGTGTTAGGTGTGATTGAGAGCCAGTCAATGAAAAATACATTCCCCAAAGAAAAAAGAGATAAATGCGTGGCTTTGAGGAGGTGTTCTCACTTTGTCTCTTCTTTCCAAATGTTATGTGTCATCTCTGTCTCACTTCAAACTCTTCTCGTGGAGCTGCAGAGGAGGAAGAAGCAACTTTAGAGTTGTGTCTGCATTTGCATCTGCTTCTGTTGACTTTCTCTGTGGTATCAGCATGCTGACCAATTGACACTGTTAGCAATGCAAGGCAGAGGTTTTTGCTAAGCCTTTTTGGCTTTGATAACAGAAAGGATAAACTCCATCAAATATAAGTCACTAAACTACTAAGACATACAAGAAAATGTGCAAGTTTGTCCAGACTGTTCTGGCAGAAGAGAAGGGAGTGCAAGGACTGTGGGTCCTTAAGCCATTTCGTTTTAATCTTCGGTGTTTTAAACAGCTTGCATAGAAAGGGCTATAACCAATTCCAGCTTTGCTCATCCTGTGATGCACAAAGCTTATCTTACCTTTTCAGTGACTGTTAATACTTTTGCTCTGAACATGCAACCAACAAGAGCATAGTCTTTCTATTTGGCATGTTAAGGAAGGGGTGGTTTTAGATGTTTTTGTTTGAAGTGAGGAACCTAAAAGCGTAGGGTACTTGGGTAGCAGAGTACTGTTGAACTAGGAGGACTATTGTAATCGCAGAGCAGCTGCACTGACAGTAATGTTTTCACCACAAGGAAAATGAAGTCTTTGTTCAGTAATGTAGAAGCCTGTCAAATCTGGAAAATAGATATCTCTGTGAGTCTGTCTGCAGGCACATCAGCTGGAACCAGCTGAGATTACAGGTCATGAATTGGGAAAATAAAATATTTTCCGGGGTAGTTAATTTATAAAAACAGGCTGTATTTTAGTCCTGGTAAAGGCTAAATTCTGTTGCACAGCTTTGGCTTGATGTACTGGTAATTGTTTCCTGTTCTGCTCACAGGGTGTAAGTGAAATTATTAAACACAAAACCAACAAACAAACCAACCCAAACAAAATCATGTTTACCCAAACAAATTAATTGCTGCTTCTCTTCATCCTGAACTTCTCTGGGCTCAATTCTGAGCATAGCATTTGGTGAGAGATATTTGTGTTTGCTATGAAACTGATCTTTGGCAATTAGGTGAATCCTCTGCTCTGGCTAATGTCTGTCCTCCTGTTGAGAAAGTTGGATTCCTGCACTGCTCAGTGCTGCTGATATGCAGATCAAGCACTGGGACCGAGTTAGATGAGCGAACATTGCCTAGTTCTGCTGTGATCCCTGCACAGCATCCTTACATTGTGGCAATGCACTGTATGGGTTTTTTTTGAGTAATGTATTCATATTTCTCTAATCTTGCTCTCTTAATCTTCCTACCTAACTTGGATATTAAGTATAAGGTACTGTTTATTGACTCTTCAGGTTCCTGAGTGCTTGCATCTATGTACCTGTGATGCATTGCACTTACATGATGATTGCTGCACATGCATGAATATTCTTAGGTGTATAAAACAGGAGTTTTTTTCATACACAGTGTAATTCTTGAGTGTTAAACACCTTGGGTGGTGTTACTGCTAAAGCAAACGCCAGTAATAAAGAGGAAAGCTTTTTTTGGTACAGAATGCTGAGATACAGCACATAGCTTGAAGTATGTCATCATGTTAGCAGAGTAGATCTTCTTTTAAAGCATTAAATCCCTTCTAGCATTTACCCCGCCAAAATGGTAAACGATGTCTGGGATTAGATTTACACTCAGAAGTTGGCATGAACCTGTCAAAAGCTGAAACTGCTGTCCTGAGATGTCTAGATAATTCAGTCTACACCTGAACTGAGTTGTTTCTCTCAGAGAAGAAAATCTTCACAGCTGATTCACTAGCTGACTTTCCAGTCTGTTTAGCTGCTTTTAACAGTAATATTTCTTTGAGTGAACATAGTCGATTTCCAATCTTTGTAATGTATTCAAGGGAGATTTGTTTCTTTTATTCTGCAGGAAAGAAAAAGATGGTGAACCATTTAAAAACAAATGTTTGCACTTACTGATAAATGCTACTCTGTAATATATCGATCTTACTCTGATACATGAATTGTCCTTTTCCTCTCTTATTTTCTCTTAGGCAGAAAACCTTCTACTTGATGCAGACATGAACATTAAAATTGCAGACTTTGGTTTTAGTAATGAATTTACAGTTGGTAATAAACTGGATACGTTTTGTGGAAGCCCGCCTTACGCCGCTCCTGAACTTTTCCAAGGAAAGAAATATGATGGTCCTGAAGTGGATGTGTGGAGCCTTGGGGTGATTTTGTACACACTAGTAAGCGGATCGTTGCCATTTGATGGTCAGAATCTAAAGGTACAGTTACAGTATGGAAGCTTGGCTTTCCCTCTCCTTAAATCTTCAATGCCATTAGTAGGCTCACCTTTTAAAACTCTGTTTTAAAGGAACTGAGGGAGCGAGTGCTGAGGGGGAAGTACCGCATTCCATTCTATATGTCCACAGACTGTGAAAATCTACTTAAGAAGCTACTAGTACTGAATCCAATAAAACGAGGCAGCTTGGAAGTAAGTAATCTCATCTTGGGGGGGAAAAAAAGGGGCTCAGATGAAGAAAGAATAAAAGACAGTAATTGCTTAAGACTTATTTTTCACAATAGGTACTTTCTTTCTGTTTTAAGGACTCAAAAGTCATGTTTAAAAAAAAAAAAAAGAGTGAGAGAGGAAATGTCCCAGAAACAGCTTGAAAATATAAAATGTTAATGGATGAAAGTCAAACCTTAATTGCAACTGACTAAAGACTATAATTGTAGAGTATTTCAAAATGCAAACCGCTCCCACTTGTTTCGGTCGGATAATGGAGGTAGTTCAAAATGGGGGGCAAGCAGGATAAGAGTGTAAATATCTTGTTCTTGGGGGTTTTTCAGAAAACCAAAACCAGCAGCAGGCAGTGCCATCAGCCATTTTGACTTAACTTACCGTATCCAGCATGATTTCTTAAAAAGGATAGATAGGAGAGTAAGTGTGATTGAAAACTATGTGGGTGTTTTTGTTTGTTTTGGTGCCATAATACAGATAAACACTTAAGAATGCCATGAATGATAAGATAGTAATTGCTAGTAATTTCTGTGCAGCCTTTTCTTTCCCCCTTCTGGTACTTCTGTTTCTGAGTAGCTGGAAAATTAACGTGTATAATAATACTGTGTCCTGCAGCTAAAAGCTGTTATGAGGATTTCTACTGAGTTATGATTTTGTTGTTCTTTTTGGTAAGTTAGGCTTTGTAACATGGCTAAAAGGTTCAGTGTTTTTAAGGGGCTCTTTCATTCAAGATTGCTGTACTGGCATGTACTTACTGGATAACTCTGGAGCTGATGTTTAGCAAATATTTTGAGTAGTGTTCACTCTAAATGCTTTTCTGTTCTTTTTTTGTGAATTGTTTAACAAAGATAGACTCTTGAAAATACCATCTACTTACCAGAGATGAAAGTAGAGCAGAAGATAAATAGAATGGTTTTAAAGTAGTATTTATGTAAGTTAATCAACAGTGATTTTGTTTCATCTTTCTCTGCCTATTTGTGCAGCAGTGGATGGTGTTCCAGAGAATAAACCCCATTTAAGCAGCTTTTTATTTGTAGTGGCATGACTTACACTTCCTGGCATGGATGCTACCTGTGTAAGGTAGCATGTGTTTACTGAGCTATGTCTGCATGCAGCTTATCTCAAGGTGATGCTGGTTTGTGAATTGTTACAGTTTTAATTTTAATAAAACCTGTGCTGAAGAGAATAGTGAATAGTGGCTTCTACTTTACTGATGCTCATTAATTATGTTGTGTTTACTACTGTCTAGAGGACATAATGGTAAGAGCATAGTCACTCGAAGGTGGTGAAAAGATCATGCTTTTCTTTGCTGTGTTCTAAGGTTTGGGAAAAACATTTTCCTTTTATTGAACTTTCCTCTGTATTTTCAGCAGTTTCTCTTCAGATCTAATTTCACTTTCATTCTAGATAACTGTAGTGTTACCCAGTTCTCCTAAAATTCCTTCGTGTCCCTGGAGACGTGTTGGATAGCAGCCTTGCTGGAACAGCACAGTTGTCTGATTATATGGAAGAGAGCAAGAAAATGTTATGTGTGACAGGGGGTCTCAATCCAGTACTAAAATACTGATGATAACGGGTATTGATCAGTTTGCTAATCTTAGGGAGAGAGACATGACAAATGCTCTTAAAATATGAATGTTCCTGAAACCACATCTACATTGATTTAGAAAGCCATGGTTTGTACTTTGGAAAGAAATTACTATTTCTCCTACTTCTAAAAATATATATTTAGAATGAAAGTGCATATTTATTAGTAGATTCTAAAAGTGGAAAGACAGTCTCATCTTAGGTGGGGAGGGTATTTTGTTCTGTGCTTTGTCTTTTAATTATTTGTTCAGTCCCAGCCATCCACCCGCTCAGTTCCCATGCCTGTTTTTCCCTCACTGTTCAATAGGATGTTTGTCAGTGACACGAGCATCAAAGCTGAGGCTGACACGGGATCAGCGCCATATGGGTTAGGCTTAGCACTTTTCCTCTGGTAAAGGACCAGGCAAATGTTTATTAAAATGGTTCATCTAGACTTTTTCATGGTTGCAGCAGAGAAAAAAACATTTCAGAAGAAGGAGAATGTTGTAAAATCTTCACAGGAAGAGATGGGAAAAAAAACGCATTGTCAGAAAATGTGGGATCTCTCTTACAACTATCAGGATTTCAACAAATTCCTCCTCCCTCCAGTCTTCAATTCTTTCAAAGCAACACTATGTGAAATTCCCACAGAGCAGATTTATGCTTATAAAGAGTAATAAAGCAAATCATTTTGAGACAGACATGTCTCAAAGCCAGGCCAGATTATGTTTATATTGTTTTCCTGAAAATTGAGGGAAACCTCATCAGTAGTACCTAGTTGGCTGAAATTCAATTTGGGCTGGTCTTTAAGTTTGGGTCAGATCTTTACCCTGACCAAGACTGCTGCTCTTAAATCAGCAGACTGAAAGCCCAGCAAAACTTAGACAGATTTAATACTGATCCTGGAACTGGATCATTTGTGTCACTTCAAAATGCTTGAGTGTTAAGAGCCTGTTTTAAGAGTTGTACAGTAACTCAATGTGCCTATGAGATCATGTATTTAAAAGACAGAAGCTATCAGAAGTTTACATATTTAACAGATGGAAAACCTAGAGCAGAATACATTGAACTGATCCCCACCTACTGAAGAGACATGAAAAACTGTAAGTGGGAATTGTTGGGTTTGGCTATTAATTCAAGAAGGATTAAGAAAGGGAGATAGGATTTGAGCAGTGTGATTCTTGTCATCCAAACACATCATCATGCTTAATCTTTAGATTTACAGTGTCTTTAAAAAATGATAATTGCAGATAGCACATAGTACTCTTTCGGGAGCCTATTGTGTCACTGCAAGGCTACAAATACATAACCAAAGGCTATTGTGAAAGAGGCTTGTGCTCTGTGTGCCAGAGATACAATATAGCAAACCATGTACACAATCCCTTCCCCTTTACCCCCTCCCCCCAAAAAAAAAAAGCCAAAAATTCAGTTCTGTGGCAGAACTTTGAACAAATCTGTAAGTCTTACTGTCAGCCAAACGTTAACTGGCCCAAGTACAGAGTTCTGTATTGTGCTTGTAAGGATACAGCTATTTGGGTCTGTAATTTGGCAGCAGCACTGCATACAAAGAATCTGGTTATATCAATGGAAACTTGAGTCTTTTGCTCTTTGTGAGAAATAACTTAATTCGGCGTTTGCAAAGCATATTTGGAGCCTGTGGGAAACTTGACTTGCTGGCACTTGTTTCACTCTCCTGTCAATCTAGTGAGCAATATTAGCATCTGTCCCTAAAGAGGCGTGTGTGCCTGTTGCTGTAGGAGGAAAAATGTTTTTAGCTGTTTTAAAGACTGATATATCCGTAAGGAGAGATTGTGGTGGTGGTTAGGATTCCAGCCGATCAGTCTGGCAGGCTTATAAAAAGATCCAGGCTAGAGCAGAAGGAAATTTTCCAAAGAATGCAGAAGGAAATATCTGTATGGCGTAGAGAGAGTTAAGAGGCATTTCTCCCTTCAGCCAAATTGTGAACGTATTTAGGTCAAGCGCAGGGAGAAGATCCATAGGAAAAAGTGACCAGTTGGCATCATAATCTTGAAAGAAACGACTGTAGGAAGCATTGGCATGCTCCTGAAATATTCCCTGGTTTCTAAACACATCCTTTGTTATTATTTGAAGGAGTAACTTACTGTGACACAGTTGATAGTGTAGTAACATCTAGGGATTTCAATCAAGATTAGGGCATGAGCGTCAGGCACTCAGCAAGGTGAGATTAAGAGATGGTGGAAGTGAAGGATACAAATGGAAGATTTGTGTGTTGAACTGCAGGTTCTTTTCTCTTGGTAGTTTTTCGGGTATTTTGAGCGGGCAGGTATTGTAAAGGGTAAATAATAGAGGGAGTGAACAAATGGAGACAACAGGATGTGAGAGAGAAAAGAAGAAACTGTAAGATGGGAAGGGAAAGATGTGAGCAAAAGAGCAGCATTCAGTTTATTATGAATTTTAAGAGTTGTTTTCCCCCAGACCAGCTAGCCCAGATTTCCTTAGGGATGGTAAATGGCATATTGACCTAAAGCTCATTTCTTTCCTTAGCAAATTATGAAGGATCGGTGGATGAATGTTGGCCATGAAGAAGAAGAACTAAAGCCATATACTGAGCCTGAACCTGATTTTAATGACACCAAGAGAATAGGTAAGACTTCTAAAAGGATGTTGCATCTGATGTACATAGGCAATTTAATCTTGTAAATCCAACTGAACTCTTACAAATTTGAGATGCAATCTTATCCTACAAGTAAAATGTTTTCATTTGGATGAGAAATTTCATTACAATGCCCTCCTTATAACTGTTGTTGTGACTTCATTGAGCTGACATAAATGTACAAGCATAATAAAAGACAAATAAGATTACAGAATTCAACAGGCAGAAGGAAAGTTTTTGTTTTGAGAGCAACAGTTTTTATTTGGCACAGTCAGAGAAAGATACTGTATTGTCCTTGTAGCTGTTTATGGTTTCTATTTGCCAGTGTGGTCATTGAGTAACATTTAATGTTGAATAATGTTGAAGTATTTTGAGTAATATAGTTTTGAGAGTTTTCAAGAACATGACAATGAAAGAGGGGAGTTGTAGCCTTTTAGATTTCGCACAGCCATGATGATGCTGGTTGAGTTGAATCCCAGTTACCTCTTAAATTATCAGGTTTTTTTCTACTTCCATTGTTCTTTAGTTGTCAGTAAACCCAAGCACTTATTCAGGTAATGCATCTAGCTCTTCTTACTTTTAGACATAATGGTCACAATGGGCTTTTCAAGAGAAGAAATCCATGAATCTTTAGTAAACCAAAAGTACGATGAAGTCATGGCTACTTACCTACTTCTAGGTAGAAAACCACCTGAAGTAAGTGCTACCTAATTTACATCTTCTGTCTTCACCTTTGTATCTGGCTGGGTTGAATATTCTGGTTGTTAATGTTTTTCTGAACGATTTTGTAACATATTTTTGTTAAAAAAATTGTGATTGATAACTAACTAATGTCCTTCCCTTTCCATAACTTCTTGGATATACTGTTAGTTCCCATATGAAGGAATAGACTGAATATCTTCACATTTGCTTGTAAATCTGTTGAATTGCTTTTTTTAAAAGCTAGCTGTTAATCTGAAGTGGAATGACTTCTAAGTGCGAGTCTTCTTCCTGACATGTGCTTTTACAGTTAAAATCTGAAATAGCTCATTTCACTAGAGCAGTGATTCCTCAAACTGCTAAGGTGTAACATCCTTTATTTCTCAGAAATGTGCTCAGCCTTTCTCACTTGTACTATTTTATAGTGTATTTTATAGTTTAATAAATACCTGCATCATAGCCATTAATAGATTTGTGATAGGAAATCTTTTGATTGTTTTGGAACTGGAGGGATCTTTTAGGACCATAGGGATTTTCAGGAAATCAAATCAAGACCAGGGCTTTCTTTTTGAAGGAATTTTTTTCCTGCTGCTTCACTAGCCTTCCTTCATTTCCAAGATAGTGTAGATCTGGTATGTGCATCGCTGAGTGCATTTTCCCACAACATCTCTGAACCAGAATTCCCTTGTGATGGCAGAGCATGGAGGGAATCTGTCTAAAATGATTTTGACTCAAACTGCTTGGAAGATGATATTTGTCTTTTCCGCTGCTTGCTGTTACAACTTAAGCTTCTTAGATATCAACAAACCAGTGGCTGAATTACATGCCTTATAAAGATGTGTTGAAGGGCTGTAAGGAATCCTTGAATCAGTAGTACTTTCTTTTTTAGCCCTTCTGACTCACTGTGATGCATTTTGAAATTGTGAAGCTATAAATGCTTTTTAAGCTTAAAAAAAAGAGAAGAGTTGAGGGAGCCACTCTTTGGCTTAGGGTTTAAAATAGCACAGTTTTGTAACTGTTGAGTCTTCTAATTTTATTTTCAGCATTCATTAACTTTTCAGCTTTAGCTGTGTGTTTTTAAAGCACATTACAGAGTCACAGAATGCTTGGGGTCAGAAGGGACCATTTTACCTCTTCGCTTCAAAATGCCCTAAAAACACCAGTAAGGTTGAATTTTGTTTATGCTTTAAAAAACTGTTTTCTTCTAGTTTGAAGGAGGTGAGTCCTTGACAAGCAGCAACTTGGGTCAAAGGTCTCGTCCTAGCAGTGACCTCAACAACAGTTCGGTGCAGTCTCCTGCTCACCTGAAGGTCCAACGGAGTATATCAACTAACCAGAAACAACGGCGGTTCAGTGATCATGGTGGGGATGACATTCCAACAAGTAAAGTAACATACACAACTCAAGTCTGAATGTGCAGTGTTTTGTGAACCTGGCAGGTCCACCACTCTGTGCATTTGTTGTGTATCTCATTGTGCTCCACTGTGATGCTTTTATTTGTACGAACGCTTCTGTCGTAATTCTGGGTCAATGTAACTTAGAGTTTTAATGGTTTTCGACTTGTTTCCTGATTTATTCACTAAATAAGAGCTTGGGGATGTTTTGTGTTTAAGAAGTAATGGCAAAATATGGTCTGGATAGTCAAAAGCAGCAAACCATTATGTTTATCAGTACATTTGGAGTTGGGTTCAAATTGTTTACAAGAGACAACAACTTTACCAAGTATTAAGGAAACATTTTCTGGTGAAAAGTGGTTACATCAAAAAGGAGTGCACATTTAAAACATTAACTAAAAAGGTGATTTTTTTCCCTCTCTCTCCCTGAGAGAACTATTAAATTACAGAAAATATTTCAAAAATGTTAAAATTTTCCCTTTTCTCTGCCTAATTTACATTATTATTTCTGTTTTTACCATTCCCCCTCTGCATTAGTCTGTTACTTTTTGGGGGGAAAAAAGAAAAATTGTGAGGATCATCAGCTACTGTGGTTGTATTTCAAGGGTATGTAAAATTCTACAGATGGAGAATTTGCCTCAAAGCATTTGAAAGAATGGTGAGGGGGAAAGAATTGTAATTTTCTAAGCATAAATATACTTTTAAACAAAGTAGTTCTAGGATTTTCAGGGGAAGAGAACCTTCCGTGGTGTTTAAAGTTAGAATTAAAATACTCTTCTAGCTTTTACATACTGATATGAAATGGGAACTAATTCTGAACTGCAAATTTGTAATGAAGAGAGGGTGGGTAAAAAGAACTTAATCTGTCAAAGCTCAATTTAATAGGTTGGTATATGTGCTGAGTCTGCAGTCATAGTTGTTCAAATGCTTTTTTGGACTCGGGGGATTATATTTAGACTATTTTGGCCAGGAAAAATGCAGTGTTTATTGTTAGGTATTTATTAATTCTGTTTTTGTTTGGCAGTTGGTCCCTCAATTCCTCCTGCTGTGTCATACACAAAAAGGGCTCAGGCAAATAGCGTGGAAAGTGAACAGAAAGAGGACTGGGACAAGGATGTCTCACGCAAACTTAGCAGCACTACAGTGGGATCCAAAAGTGAAATGACTGCAAGTCCACTTGTGGGTCCAGAAAGAAAGAAATCAACTACAGTTCCCAGTGTGAGTGTCTGTGCTTTTGGCTTCTTATATTTATTTTTCCCTATTTAAACAAAATCTGCAGCATAAGGTTACTATAGACATAATGGTTACTGAATAAGCCACTAAGTCTATTTCTGGTAACTTTTGCTGGCAGACAGAAACAGGCTTCAGTGGATGTCTTTTAAAATAAACTTTTCCCTTCCCCCACAACTTTACTTTTTCTAACACTAATGTAACACTAAGCACTCAAATGTCTGCACTTGGGCAAACTGAAGATCTGTCAAGACAAATAGTGTGAAAGAACGTAAGAGCAGTGCCAATATGGAGTGCTCTTTTGCTGGTTTCTAATGCTTGTGTATCTACAAGGAAGCCAAGAGACTTCCTGAATCAAAGATTTCATCTGAATAATCCTACCTAATATCCCTCGGGAACTTTTTCCTCATGTATTTGTTTAGTTTTCTGAAACCACTTCATTTTGGACTTCAGAAATAGGGTAGGGTGGAGAGCAACCCACTTCTCCCCTGGTGTGTGTGCTATGAATAACAACCTGTTTCTGGTATTAAGAAATTACTTATTTTCTAGTTCTTCTGTTACAACATCGTGCATGGTTTTGTAAACCAGTATCATGTTACTGCCTTAGACATCTTGGTTCCAAATAGGAGAATCTGTTTCTCCTAATGTGAAAGCATCTACTTTGTGGATGTTCATGGCCAGTAGTATCGGTGTTTAGGATACACAGTGCAAAAATATTGTGTAATGTTTAATCAGCTACTTAGGAGCAAGAGTTCAAGTGGGCAAAGAAAGAAGGAATTGTAATTTCAGATTCAAGTACATTTTATGCTATTTAGGAGACACACTGTATTAAATACAAACATTCTGGCCATCTTTTAGCACAGGCAGCAAGAATTCTCATTGTCCTTTGGGATTCCACATGCTGGCTCCCATCTTGGATACTCTGAGCAAATTATATGCATTTCTGTGGGAATTCTCTTTAAACAAAAATAATGCTGAAGTTCATTTAACTTTCCATGTTCTGCAGGCTGTGTCTGCAGGTGCTTTTAAACATTTCTTTCTCATTTTAAATAAATTGTTTGCCCCCCACAAAGAGCTGTGTGGATTATATGCATTATATGGAGATATATATATATATATGGGTTATATGTGTGATTTCTAAGATTAGATTTCATATCTGAGCCTTCCCAAAACTATATTGCCCCAGAGCAGATTACAGCCATGTATGGTACAAGCTGGTATGTGAAAAGCATTTCTCTGCTTTATGAGAACTAATTAAATTGAATGTCTTTGCTATTAAGCATGAGAAACTGATTTACTTGCTAATGGCAACTTCTGTATCTGTACATTCTTGGGTGTGTTGTGATTTTAGGGACTTAGTAAAAGGCTTTGTGATGGGCAAGATTAAAGGATAGTGGTGTCTGATATTGCAACAGTAGTTAAGGTTGAGCAGCTTACAAAACTAAATTTGCTTTTTAAAACTCAATATTTATAGTGAACAAAGCAAATTTAACATGGATAATTTTAAAATGCATCTGTGTAAGGGTGATGTTAGGGAAGGCAGGATTTCTTGCAAACATGTTCATCACCTTCAGTCATACTAGTCTAACTTGCAAGAGTTTGATTTCAAAACCAGTTAAGTGCAGCTGTTAATCTTCCTTACACGTTGGCCTTGAAACAGTTTATTCAGTAGTCTCTGGAGTGTGATACTAATGCTGAAAACCTGTAGATGAGGGAGACCTAAACACACAGTAAATCTTGCAGAGTTCATGATGCCCTACAGTTCCCAAATTTAGAGTATTTGCAATCTTTAGCCAGCATGTATCAATATGTTAGGTTAGTACTTGGCAAACCTCTCTCACCCCAAATTCAGTATCTACTGTAATAAAACCAGAATTGTACTGAAAGTAAGTCTTCAGCAGCTAATCTGTGCATGGCAGGGGAGGAGGAGAATGTTTGTAGGTATTATCTGAAGTATGTGCAAACTGAAATCAGTAAGAGAAGGAAAGTTCCATCAGTATTTTTTTACTCTGTTTATTTGGGTTTATTTTTATTGTTGCTACAAGACACATCTGCCATATTATCTGCATTATCACTTCTGGGTTGACAGACAGATTAATAATACTTCCTTTTTGTTCTCTTAGAACCTCTTTTGACAGGGGGCAACTAACTGTAAGGCTGGAGCTCAAGTTAGCAACTTAATCTGCATAGGGAATACTTTCAGCCAGTCAGATATATGTGTTCTCTATGGTTCCAGTTTGTTCCTTTGATCCCAGAGACAAATAACTCAGTAAGACAGTATGTGGGAATTGGATAATAATAGTAAAGCAAGTGTCAGCAAATTTAAATGTCTCTATGTTTTGTTTTAGCATCCTCTCAATGATACAGTAATGAGATGGTGAATAAGCTATTTGAAAAAGATAGATAATATAAATGATTTGTGTCAACAGCCTAGTACTTTTGAAGACATTAAGAATATACATAAATAGATGAAACTATTTGCTTTCAATTCTTACATTTCTGTACAACATAATATACAGTAGAAAAATGTATTTAGTGTAATTTTAGTCTTAATTTTCTTCTAGAATAATGTGTTTTCTGGTAGTGGAATGACAAGGAGGAACACTTACGTTTGTGAACGTTCTTCTGATCGCTATTCTGCAATACAGAATGGGAAGGACAACAGGTATCCTGCAACTTTTATTACTTACTACTTTGGGTACAAGAACTGAGGCACAGAGAAGCAGGTTATGCAATTAATAAATACCATTATGAAGCAAGGTGTGAAATACATGAAGTCCAACTGTACCTTTTCATCTTGTCTTCCACCACAGTTTCTATATTTGCAATGGAATTTATAACTAAATGTGTAGATTTGCCTTTGTCTCTTTTTATGGAACCACATTTATTACCAGTGGTTGTCTTCCAACAGTGAGTAAAGAAACTGCTCACAACTAAATAGACAACTGTGTTGTGGAGAACTTGAGCTGGATCACCCTAATAGTGGAGCCTGATCCTTTTCCATTTCTTCAGTAATCACTCAAAGTTGAAATTGTTAAGACTTGTCAATCCTATTCAGTACAATTTTTAGCCTAAAGTAATATTTTAGTAGAGATGGTAACCAAGTTATATCTCTGTGTGGGATGATAATTACACTGTTTAGTATGTTTTGTTAAATATTATTGTATTTAACACTGCCACAATTACTGGGGGTTTTTTTTAAGGTGTGTTCTTTGTTCATCCTTGGTGTTAGTAAGCATTGGCTTTGCTGGGGAGTAACACAAACTAGTTATTTTTTAGTTTAAAGCATTAGGCCTTGCTCTGATTTTATTTCTTCTTTGGTTTTTTTTTGTTTTTTTTAAGCTATTTAAATAACACAGTTAAGGTAAAACAAACCAGAAAATCCCTAGCATGAAATAACACCATCTAGTAAGCTAGTTTAGTTTTGTTTTCTGTCTTGGTGTTTGAATTTTTTTATTGATGCATTTAATTTTGGAAATAGGAAGAGCAGAGGGCTGTTGAACTGTAGTAAAATGAGCTATCACAGCTATTCGGAGTGCTTTAAGGAGGTACATTAAAAAGCAGAAGACTAATTTTCAGCATTTAATTAATTTCAAGTAATTAGGTGCTCTCAAAACTCTTTCAAATTTTTGACTACAGATAAAAATATTGGAACAAAGTTTGTAACAATCTTTTTTTAAAGAAATAAGAACATGTTTTCTAGGATTAAAATTTATACTTAAATAATTTTTCTCACAAAGCTGGATACAGCTTTTCTTGCAACAGATTTAATGCCAAAAACATAATGAGAAGGGATTTTATTTCAAAAGTTTTTCATTTTTAAAGTTTATATTTAATTTTTTTTTCTATAGCATTGAAAAGACAAACAACTCTTAATCCCTGTTGCTTTCGTAAGTGCAATGAGCATGTTCAGCTTTTTGAGCACATGCTGAAAAAGGAAGGATTTTTGTTTGAGTTGTATATTTGCCTTTCCTACAATACATTGTGGTTGTATTTGGTGTAGCTGAAAATCTTGTTTATTGGCTTATTCACACAAAATCTTTACCTCTTTGCTACAGATATTATTTAGCTTTGGGACTGTTATTGCTAATACATTATTAATGCAAATTTTTTTATGCCTGTGGAGACAAAGCTGTAGTTTGGCTTAAGTTATTTGACTTTTATATTAAAAATTAATAAGATGATAGTTTTACTGCCACTTTCATCTCTTCCTTGCCACTTAGGCAGAGCAGGGTGGAGGGAACTGTATTTTTGGCTCAGCCTAGCAGTGGCTGGGATGGTCCAGAGGAGAAGTGGTCCTTTGAAAATAGACTCACTTCCAAGTGATAATGTGACAGCAGTTCCAGATGTTTCAAGTTTTAGGAGTTTGATTTTAAACTGAAAAGAAGGGTATTCATTTCACAAAAGGAGATTCTACTTAATCTATTTAAGACTTTTGCGAATTTCTTTTTTCAGTTTTTTTTTTACTATTTCCATGTATTTTTTGTAATCTTTCTTCATTATTTTGAATAAAACGTGTCAGCTTTAATCTTGGGAGGAGTTAAAAGGCCTAATTTAACATACAAGGTGATTTGATTTATAGGTGAACATAATTTTCTCGTAATTCTGTATTCTTAAGCTGATTAAGGCCGCTGGGTCAGTCAGTTTTCTGCTTACTTAAATAGCACTAAAAGAAGAAACTGGTGGTTGTTTTCCCTGTTCTCTATGGGGTTATACACTAACCTTTCTTTTCCCTCTCCATTTGTCCGTCCCTCCTGCCTTGCTGCCATGGTAAAAGCCTAACAGAAATGTCTGCGAGTAGCACTTCTTCCGCAGGCTCTGCAGTAGCTTCTGCTGTATCAACACGGCCTCGACATCAAAAGTCTATGTCTGCCTCTGGTCATCCTATAAAAGTTACACTGCCAACCATCAAAGATGGCACTGAAGCTTACAGACCAAGGTAATAAATTGCTTACTATTTCTTTAAAGGTGTGCACTTCAAAAATGCTGTTGTTCAGTTCATGATCGACTTCAATTTGATTGTGATCTATTCAAAACTGGCATTTTGCATTCTGTCTCAAAACAGTAGGTTACTCAAGTAGTGTGGGCATTACGGACAATTTAAGCCTGATTTTGTTCATGACATGTTTGCATATAGTTAAAGAAGTCCCTTGACTGCCTCCCTCTGGAAGCTTCTGGAAAACTTAAGTAGTTAAACGTTCTAGAAATTTAGACAGGACCTTACAACACAGGCCACCAAAAATTCATGTGAGACACTGAAATGTTAACCTCTTGGTTTTGTAGATTGCTAGGCTCATTTCTTTCTTAAAAGCATTGTAGTATAGTTACTATTAATTGCCCAGATAGCTTTATATGTTTACTTGTGCCAGATGATTACTTCTTAAGAAGTATCTGGAGTGCTTGTGTGTTAAAGATTTTGATGAACATAGTTTTCTGGAAGAGGGCTGGGAATATGTTCAGATCTTACTACAGACTTTTCTACCTTTTCCCTTTGTCCTATTATCTGTGTATATTTTTTTAACTGCTCTTAATACTTGACAACTTGATTTTACAATGAATATATGTCTTGATTATTTCTGAGTATGAATCATAAAGGCAAATCGGTAGCAGAATCGGGTCTAAAGAAAAAGGAATCGAGAGCAGGGGTTTTTTTCCTATCTTTGAGAAACGAT
>NW_009941500.1:0-10143 GCF_000696875.1 Nestor notabilis | reverse complement strand
TATGAGGGTTTCTAGCATAGTCTTTCTCTTTATTTATGCTTCTGTTTTCCCAGCAGTGCAACTCAAAGAGTGCCTGCTGCTTCCCCGTCTGCTCATAGTATTAGCACTACCACGCCAGACCGAACCCGCTTTCCTCGGGGGAGTTCAAGTCGAAGCACTTTCCATGGTGAGCAGCTAAGGGAGCGGCGTAATGCCACTTACAATGGACCGCCCGCCTCACCATCACATGAAACCGGTGCTTTTGCACATGCTAGAAGAGGGACATCAACTGGTATTATAAGCAAGATAACTTCCAAGTTTGTTCGCAGGTTAGTACCTCGATTTTTAAGAGACACAAAAAGCCCAGCTCATATAGGGCCATAATTGCAAAGTCATTGAGAATTCCCAGTTTAAGTCTGAAAAAAATGTAAATTTAGTTAGAATGCTGCTTGGTTTGTGTGTTCCTTCCAGAACCTGCCTTGTTTTATTTCTCTGTGTGTATTGTAACCATTATGTTTGACCAGCTATTCTGCTGCTTTATCTGAAAGGAGCAAAAGAATGCTCCCCAAAAGAGGTTTTTTGCTTACGCTTTACAGCTAAAATACAAAGATGCTCCAATTAGAACAAAACTAACATAATACTGAAAGCAGATACTTAAAAATGAGCCATTATTTAATGTTAACTATTTTAACCAGATGCAGTTTGTTGCAAGGGCTGTATTTGCAACTATTTTATTGCCATGCTTAGAGGGAAGAGGTATTAACAAATTATTTCAGGGACTTCTAAAATCTGTGAGTAAATGAGAAGTGTAGAAGTGGGCAGAAGTCTGGATGTCTGGAAATACTAATATTTCAGTGTCATGCAGCCTCTCATATCATGTTACCAGCTTCTTCAGAAGCAAGTTCAGGATTCTGAAAGAAGAAAACCCACACACCCTGGACCTGCGGTCATTCCCGTGATGATGCTAACAGTAATAATATTGTAAGAAGTGCTGGGAAGGATTTTCAAACACATAGTTTAATATTAAGTGTCTGTTGACTTCACAGTCCCAAAATAGCTTTCCCAAAATGGGATTTAATTTTCAGTTTGCCCCTTTCCAACAGTGATTTACGTATAATTCTTAAGCCTACTTATGGGTGTATCCATATGCATTATTGTCAGTTTTACAACAGAATTATATCTTGTAAACCTCTCTTTGCTTTGCAGAATTATGCTGTTATGTACTGAATTGTCATTTGTCTGGTTGTATCTATATGAGATATATATATATATAAAAAATTCAAATCTAGGTTAAGATAGTAGTTGCAAATTTGTAAGTAAAATATGAATTGTGTAAGGTGATACTGCAAGGGAAAAGAAGAAAGCTAGAAATTCAGTGTTTTCCTTATAAAATGGGTTTAACCTGGTGAGCTCCTAGTGCCTCACTGTGTGTTTAAGCAATACCTCTTATGATGATCTAAGAAGAAAAAAAAAAGTATGTGAATTATTTTCTTTTTTCAGAAACCTGAAGATACAGGACTATGATCCTCCATTATTGGTACCTCTAGCACTTTACACAGTTGAGGGGGGAGAATTTGTTCTCTGGTTTTAAAAAGAAACCAAAGTTACAGCAAAGCTAGTCTCTGTGTTGTCAGGGTGCATTTCTAAATGGAAAGAAAGGTATTTTCTGTTAGTTATCTAACCAATTACAAGAGCACAGGCTGTTTTTTTGCATTACAGCTCACTGTTGTTTGCAGGGAATGGTATATTGAATTTTTTTGACGAGTCAGCTCAAAGAATTAATGTTTTCATTATGTTACACTGCAATGTTAAAATAATACTGTAAACTGTGTATTTAGAATTAACATACTGTAAATTGATGTCTTCTTAAAGCTATCTTTACTATAGAACATTTTATACAATTTCCTATTGTGCCTCATACTGCTAAAAATGTATTTTCCTATAGCGAAGGCCTTGTAAGGGATTTGTTTGGTTTGTTGCTGGTGGTGGCAGGGGGGGTTGATGGTGTTTTCTTCTGGTTTTATTTCTGTAAACTGGGGGTTGTTTGAGACTTTGGGTGGAGGTTGGGGAGGGGTTGCTGTTCTTTTAGTTGAATCACATAACTGCATGCTTGTTAACTTGTGTACTGCTCAGAAAATAATGGTTTAAAGCGTACTTTGAATAGAAGGTGTCATGAAAGACTTTTGTTATCTTTTGGCAAAGGTTAAATGCCTTTTCTGGTAAGTATATAAAATAAATCCATAATGAGAATGCTGAATGAATAGGGTAGTGATGTAATTTGCATCAATGGTTTATGTCAAATGATGCTTCTCTGATGTTATTTACTAAAGTGTTTGTGTTTTGAAGGTATTAAATCGGCTAACTGAAATTGTGTGCTAAAATGTTTGTACAGCAGCACTAGGAACATACCTAGGTGGCTTACACACCCTATGGATATTTTTCAAGATGATTCAGGCTAAAAAGGCATAATACAGAACAGTTCCTTGGTAAAGTACAGCTCTAATTCACCAAAATGAGGAAAAAATAAAGATATGTTTAACCTCAAGCTCAGCAATAATCTTACCAAAGCCAGTGTAACAGCTGATTTGCTTAAAGATAAGCAGATGTTTGAAGTAAACTTTCTGAACTGGGCTCCACACATTTGGTCTCACAACACTTAGGCACATCTTACCTTTAATTACTTCAGTGTGCTTAAGCAAGGGCATGTCCCTCTGCTCTCAGGACTGAGATGTAAAGGCCCGGCCAGAAGTGTGCAGAGTGGAGCCCCCACACACCACCTTGATCCTGTGTGCTTGCTGGAATTACATGTGGCCATTGCTCTCTGTCTGCAGTAGGTTGAGAACAACGTGTTGATCTTACCATCAATGTAAAAAATAGATAAATAAACCATTACATGTCCAGAGCTGTGAGAAGTTAAGGTGTCATAAAGTGAAGTTAAAATTACAGCTGTGGGGAAAAATACTATGAAACAGTATCAGGCTTGACATTATTATACTGGGTTTTTTTCCTTTTTTTGTTCAGTAGCTATTTTAACATTGTTTTAGATGTAGGTTTTCTTAACTTTCATTTTTCACCTTTATCATTGAATCTCAACCTTAACTTTGTTTTGAGGGATCCAAGTGAAGGCGAAGCCAGTGGCAGAACTGACACCTCAAGGTGAGGAGCCACTATTAATACTTCGCTCCTAGGTCTTTCGCATCAAGGTTTAAGTGATTTCTTCAAGACTTCTAATCAGGATGTAAAACAGAATAGTGCTTAAGTAATCTGCATTTCAAAAATGGTTTCTATTTGGGGGGGAGGGGGTTTTGGTGAGGTCCTTGCGAAGTATTTAATATAAAACTTCTATTTAAGTATATTCCTGTGAATAATAAAGCCCCCTGTAGTAGTTAAACAATTATCTAGGCACTTAAAATCATGTTTTGGCTTATTAATATTTAATGGTGTTTACTTTTGGTTTCAGTGGAAAATATAGTATATACTTCTGTGTCTGTGTGTGTGTGTATATAGATATATATTTAATTTTTATTATAGTTGCAGACCACATTCATTAATAAGGCTGCTGTTTACCAGAAGTAAACACCTTGTAGTCCCTGTGAAATGAATGTCACTTCACACTGAGAAATAAGTGACATTCAGACAAAAAGGGTGGTAACTACTAAGTACTGAATTTGTATGTCAACCGCTGTACACGAATCTGTAGCTGCTTTCTTAGTACTAAAGCATTCCTTCATATGCTCATTTTCCAGTATATCTGCTCTTTTGCCATGTTTCAGCATTTGGTTCTGCATTTTTGGTGTGCTTAGCACAACGCATAACTTTTTATTTTGATGCTCTCTAATGAACAGGCATTGTAGTTTGCATCCTAAACTGGTCACCTATGGAAAGTATCGACTTAGATGTCAAAACAGAAAGCCTTTATTTAAACAAAAAAAAAAGGGCAGCACATTCTTAACAGGATTCATTGTATAATACACAATACATTTTATCTGCGTTAGCCCTTTTCAATTCAAAGTTGTCAAATTCTCAATGTGGAAAGGGAAAAAAGAGATTAATCAAATGTTCAAATGAAGTGTGGAAATTGCTTTCAGCTCTTGCTTTCATTCTCTAGCTTCCTCTACTTTTTGTCATCCTACAGTGTCTGTTTTGGGCTAAAAGTCTTTGAGATCTTCTCCCTGCCATGCTCTATCCCTTAACACTGATGTGGTTTGCTGGGGATCACACTGAAAGTCAAATTAAAAATGCTTGTTTTGACTCCTCTCTGAATAGTGACAGTTTATAGACCATCAAAATGAGAACAGCACCTTTCCCCAGTGATGGATGGGGGGCATCAGGCACCCGAAATACCTGGAACAAGAATTAGAAACAGTTGGCTGTTACTTTTAAATAATTAGTGCTGTTTCTCCAAATGCTTTCTGCAATTGAATAAATAAAAGAAGCGTCAGAGCAAGAACATTGGTTGGAAATGACTCCCTTGAAATTTTGTCCATGTCACTCTGTCAACTAAATTACTTCGTGTCTATATGTCACTGTGCCTTCCGTGAAAAAGCTGCAGGCTGTGTCCTCAACTGGCGACAAACAGGCTGTTTACAACCAAATTACAGCACAAAATTTTGCTTCCTCAGTTAAAACAAAGCCCATTGTTCTAAGGTCTTTTTACACAGAGAGAGGTCAAAAATACATAATAAATGCAAAAAGGAGGGAAAGGCAGAAAAGAGGGGAGGGAATTAACTGAAGACTTGTGAATCGCAGGGTGAGATTTCTTCTTCTGCTGCTTTTACAGTATGATTTATGCTTCAGGATTGTCTCTCTCAACTTCAGTTCTGTTGGTGTATGGCATGCTCCAGATCATGAAATCAGCAGAACTTCAGTCATGCTTTTACATAGATTCCACTTTCTTTGGAGCAGTATGGAGTAACGTGTGTCGCTGCAGTTACCATTGCACATGTCATCAGAACGTTTTAGAGCAGGGGTTTCCAAACTTGTCTTGCTTCTGTGCCACCACTGGGAGCTGCTTCAGTGCTGGTAGCAGCTCCCATGCTGTGCCACAGCACACGTGCGTGCAGGAGATGGTGCACGACTGTTCCGACAGCGTCCTGTCCATCAAACCCTTTGAACTGGCTTGCGTGTGACTGTGTAGCAGTGGCAGTTTAGAAACCCCTGTTCAAGAACTGTATTTCTCTTCTATCTCTTGGTTCTACTGCTTTTATTCTTGACTGGTCTGTGTGTCACTTCTTCCAGGAGTGCTTCTGGGGAGCCAAAGGACAGAGAGAAGGAAGATAGCAAGGATTCCAAGCCACGCTCCTTGCGGTTCACGTGGAGTATGAAGACCACTAGTTCTATGGACCCGAATGACATGATGAGAGAGATTCGGAAAGTGTTAGATGCTAATAACTGTGATTATGAACAAAAAGAGAGGTTTTTGCTCTTCTGTGTTCACGGTGATGCACGACAAGATAGCCTTGTTCAGTGGGAGATGGAAGTCTGCAAACTGCCGCGGTTGTCGCTCAATGGAGTTCGCTTCAAGAGAATATCTGGGACTTCTATTGCATTTAAGAACATTGCATCCAAGATAGCGAACGAGCTTAAGCTGTAAAGAGAACCTAAATTTTTTGGGATCAGGGAA
Source organism: Nestor notabilis (assembly GCF_000696875.1). Taxonomy (NCBI): domain Eukaryota; kingdom Metazoa; phylum Chordata; class Aves; order Psittaciformes; family Psittacidae; genus Nestor; species Nestor notabilis. Next base: position 4,541 of record NW_009941500.1, on the reverse strand, counting down.
GATTCATACATGATCTACACTTTGAATGTACTGGTTACGCCTAATGTGATTGGCCTGTGAAGCTCCCCATGTAGAAATTGCCCTTATTGCAATAAGGTTATACATAGTTATTCAGAATTGTAAAGTTAAATCCAGTATGACCTATATTAAATAACTGTAGCTAAAGAAGTTATGTTCACATGTACAGGTAAGTATATAGAGCATTCTGTTCATTTTATGTTCATAGAGTTGTATAATAAAAAGATGACTGCTTAAATTCAGATCTTGTATAGTTGTCTAGATTTCTGCACAGAAATGTATGTTTGATGCTTTGAGTTGGAAAAGTTCTTCCCTATCATTTACATTTTTGGTGGGTTTTATAAGTCTTACCTCTGTCACGTGTTTTTTAAACAACTTATGTCCTGAGTCAGATGCACAAAAATAGTTTTCACAACTGTAGCATGACCATTTTTAATTATTTAAAGATTGTTCATGATGTGAACCAAAAGCTGATGAATAACCGGCTTTTGTTCTACACAAGACTGTTCCTGCTTATCTTTGGCTCTTACCCTTGTTATCGGGCGGTGTTTAGTTGAAAAACAGCAAAAATACAAACCAGTTTACAGTGTTGGCACTTACAGTTTAAAACCTTTGTCCTGTCTTGGGCCAGCTCAGAGCTGTGGGGGAACAGAAACCAAGTGTAAGTGATGTTCTGTCTGCAAGTTACAGCGCTTACTCCCATGTCCCATCAACCAGTGTAGCACCAAAACGGAGAACCGTAATGATTTCATTTGAATATCATGGTGTAAAGTATCACTTGTTTTTTGCTGCCTTCAGAATACTATAAATTCCATTTTATGGAAATATATTGGGACTGTTTAATAGCACAAGATAATCTGAAGTGTTGACCAATTGTTTAAGTTAATAATACCACCTCAGGAATTAGCTTGGCTTTTGGAACATGTGCCCCCCCCTCCAAAGAGTACATGCAATTCCACAGAGTATTTTACAGCTAAACATACATTGTTTATAATGATAAATGGTTGATTTATGCTTTCGTGGTTGTACAGTTTGTTCCCATGTAACCTGTTTGTGTTTAATATTTTACCAGATTTCTTGTATTTATTCCACATCATTATGCCTGTAATGTGCAGCTTTGTAATTAGGCACTTGCCTATGGAAAAGAAGAAAAGAAAAAAAAAGAAACCCCACACATTTTTTTTCCTTCATAATTAATGATTATAAACTATGTAAAACCACTAGTACTGGTACATTTTAATACTTGTTATTTTGTACTGAATTAACCATAGAGGTTGGTTGTGCAATGTTATTTAATGTCGTAATTACTGTAATATCAACATAAGGGCCCCATCTGCACACTCTTGTGAAGAATAGAAAGTTCATTAAGAAACTGTCACTTTAAAATAACAAAAACTAAAAAAAAAAAAAAATAAAATGAAAAAAAAAAAAAAAAGCTGTGGTAAACTCTGTAGCCCTAAGTTAGAAGGCTGTAAGTGTAGTAAATGTGCCATTCTCTAATGGCTTCTTGACCGAGATGGACTTTACATGCTGTACTGTGATGTAGCTTTCCTATGTAACGGTTATGTTCGGAAATGGACGTGTATTGTTGCCTTAGACAAAGGGTGGTGTTTGGAAAGAAAGAACTGTAGCCCCTTTTCGTTTTCTTTTTTTTTTTTATCTGATGTTCATTGAAACAAAATCTGATGCAAGTCATCTTGATTCACTGGTGCACTCTATTAAAACTTACTTGAACAGTTCTCATACTAAACTACTTGTTGGTTGCCCTTTATAAAAGCGCAGTGATTACTGCAGGTAGCAAAACAGGCTCAAGGCGTACAGGCTTCATCTTCAACGCTCTGTGAAGTCAGGGTTAGTGTTGCATCGGTTCTGGGGTCCTGCAATGTGGTTTAGTACTTCTCAGTGGGGAATGTGGGGTAAAGGATGCCCACAGGCATCCATGCATGTTCAATTATCCTTGAGAATACACCCCTGGAACAAGACCGTGATGTTAATCCAAGATCATGTATGAACTTAGTCCTGAAACGAAATCCTTTGCCTTTTCGGAAGGTTCAGTGGAAAAAAATGTAGGTCATGCTGTGAGAGGGTAGATTAAGTGCTCAGGATGGCTTCCTGCTTTGCACGCCATGGTTTACCTGGCTGACTCTGCCCTAGATTGGTGCTGAGTTTAAATGCTTCTTGTAACCAGAGATGCATTCACGTTCCCTAAAACACTGGAGGTTATGTTTGGTTCAACGTTCATATGAAACGTGGTACCCAAAGTGCCAGTTTAATGGCATTATTTCCAGTAATGGCCAACAGTGTGAACCCTGATTCCCAGCCCTGCTGCCCTCCTGCCTTCCGTTGTTGGAAGATGCACTCTGAACCACCTTATGTTCTCTTATGGAAGCAGATACACCAAGTGCTTCAGCATGAGCATGAGTTGTGAAGGATGTAGCTGCACCCAAACGCACCATTTGGCTTCCCAAACCCTCTGTTCCTGGCAGGAATAAGATGGGAAGATCCAAGAAAGATACTTTTCCCGAACTGGTGGGTTTATTGGCAAGTAGAGCACACTTGGTATAGAAATCAGTGGGATATTACTGAACCCTCAATGCCTGGGGTTTTTTGGGTCCCTCAATAACAGTCTTGTTATGTACCTGTTACATCTTAAGTTACTCCATGGGTAAGAAAGAGTGGGATGAGAACATTTGGATCCAAAATGCTGCTTGACTCACACGGGAGGGGGTCCGTGTGGCATTTTACCAGTGAAAGACAGTTAAACCACCACATCTCGTTCCACAGCTCTGGGGAGGGGAAGGAATGTCTCGGATCTACAGAGGGCTTATGTACTTGATTGTAATTCCTTGGACACATTTCTCGGGGGTGTTTGGGGGTCAGCAGTTAGACCAGTGCGTGGTTCTGCTGGTTTGGGTTGGGGTTGTGCTTTATTTCTTTCTTTAGGGTATACAGACAGTTCCAAACGAAGTAAACTGGACTGCATGAGAAGGGGTCTGAAACATTAACATGTACATAGGTCAATGAAAGGACTATAAACGTTCCCTGCTGCTTCTGTGGGTTGAAAATAGTGCTTGTGCATCAAGTGGCATCATTGATGCTGGAGAGTTTCAATGGTCATAAAATTCCATGAGCTGTAAGACATGAGCCTTTCGATACCCAGCGTCATGCATCTGACTTGGACCCTGAGCAGTACAAACCCAGTCTGTGGGGAAAGGGCTGCTCCTCTAGAGAAGAGAGCTTATCTTTCACTGTCTCTGTGCTTCTAACTCAGGGCCAAACATACATTCAGTAATGGATCTATAACTAGGAAACCTCAACATAAACACTCTTCAAAACCCCAGAAAAATACTTAATGGTATGTTTTCTTTACCGTATTTCAAGGTAGCTTGAGGCTGTAATTGGCAAAATTCAGCATTCAACAGCTGATACTTTATTCCTTGATGCTGCTACTTAGTCAGCACCAAGCAATTACTTTACCCCTTAAACTTAGAAAGTGGCACATTAAAATCTACAGCAGCATATCGGAGCAGGCAAAACTGAACTCCTATACCATGCCATTTCTGTTAAAATAGGTATTTGGGACAGGACCTCTGGGGTCACCTCTGCTTCACTGTCTCTGCAGTGTTTAGGACATCCCTGTGGCTCCAGGACAAAGGTAAGCTCGGCATCAGGAGGTGGGGAAGAGAACTGGATGGCTCAGAGACAGGCACCAGAGCCCAGAGGAAGGACAAGCTCCAAGGGCCACACATGCACCGTGGTAGGTGTCTGTTTGGGACCAGTTATCCTGTCCTGACTTTATGTCTCCACCTCAATCATCTGGATATTTACATTAAAAACCTGGCAATGGTAGCAGGAGTGGTGATGCCTTTAATATGAAACAGGGGACGGGATAGAGCACTCTTCCCATGGTGACAGACCTGAGACTTGGCTCACACCTCCTATCCTTCAGAGGACTGGCCAGGCTGTCCCTCACACAGCTTTCTGGCTGGAGCTGTGACGATGGTGACACCCTGTCCTCGGGGCAGATGACTACGCGGGGTGCAGGATTCACTTGCTGAACGTTAAAGGTGCATCTTTGGGAGACATGGATTCAAGGCTTTGTTCCTCGATAAGGAAAAATATTTAGGGAGGTTTAGCTGGAGCTGAGGAACAATTCCTTGCCCAGAGGGTGCTCAGGCATTGGAACAGGCTGCCCAGGGCAGTGCTGGAGTCACCGTCCCTGCAAGTGTTCACAGTCCGGGTAGACGAGGCCCTCAGTGACATAGTTTAGTGGTGGCCTTGGCACTGCTGGACTCGATGATCTTAAAGGTCTTTTCCAACTTGGTTGATTCTGATTCTAAAATCCACAGTAATGGATCAGTCTGTCCCCTTATTGCATCTGAAGCATGTGCGTTGATAAATACACCAACTGGTTTAATAAATTGCATCCTCCCTATACAAGTTTGCTTTTCGCCATCTACCCCAGCTACACGAACATCAGCACTTACACCGCAGCCCGTCCGTGTGCAGGGGATGCCCGCCTG